>NW_006436543.1:384272-417943 GCF_000325575.1 Pteropus alecto | reverse complement strand
AGCATGACCTGCACTTTCGTCATACTGAAATTTCACTTTATATCTAGATCATGCTGTTTCTGAAGCAGCTTCCTAGTTTGTAAATAGATTTACTCGATATATTTTTATTTTGGAAAAAAATATTTGCAGAAATGTAAGTAAAGCCAATCTGCAAAACTGTATAGCTTTGACAATTGCATATTGTAAATATTGTGTAAATATTGTTGAAATAGAGGTTAAATCAACCTAATGTTCTTACACTGTGTTTTTGACTTCTTTTGATCCCTAATTCTGAGGCTTATTTATCTGGAATAGTTTCTACTTTTGGGGGGAAATATGTCTTTTCTTACAAATTGCCTTCAGTAACTGTCCAACAAAACATTTAAAGACATAGCCACTAAGTACAAAAGTGATAACCACCTCAAATGGTAGTAAAGCAACCAGAAAATAATTTGGGTTTTTCTACAGTGAATACTTGACCACCTTGTCTTATAATTGCAGTAAAGATTATATTCCTGAAATTTTATACTTCTGGTCGTTCTGGTCTCTGTTTTAAAGAGAGTTTTGTAAACCATTTGAGTATTCTGATCTTTTGTTTATAATTTTCAAGATCTTTTACAGAACTTTAAGTGTTTAAACTATTGAGCCATAAAAAGTTTAGTTATATAGTAGTTGAGATTTCTTGGGATGTATATACTTTTCCCTTAAGTACTGGGAATTTAAAGAATTGCACTAATTCATAGAACTCCTTACATAGTAGTGACCAATGCATATTTAATTTAAATCTTGTATTCTGTATTAAAGCTTATGGGAGAGTTATCTTCTGGCGTCCTTTTAGAAAGCCATGTCCATCATAAGATGTAAGAAGAAAAATCACAGTTTTATGTTTTAATGTAGTTTTTCCTGAAATGGTCTATGTTAAATAACTATAATTGTACTTAGATGAAGTACATTGTCTCTGTGTCCCTTAAAATGTTTTCAAGAGTTAAGAAAGGAGAATGAAAGAGGTGCCTTCGCTGTATTAGACTCACACACGTCAGTCAAGTCGATGAATTGGTTTAAACCTTTAAATGAGAACAAATTATAATTAGTACCTGACCAATTGTGCCTAGATATTAAAGTATGTTCTCTTAAGTGCTTTCTGTTTGGTTAAATATCAGATATATTAAGGTTTTTTTCTACCAATGTGCTGGTAAAAGAGTTATTTTCCTCAACCATTTTTTGTACTGGGCTTTTAAAAAATGAAATCCATCCTACTCTAACACAACATTTCTCAGTGTAGAAATCACTTCATAATTGCTAAACCTTACAGCAGAAATTTGTGTTGGAAGACATTTTTATGATATGGAGTGGTCTAATCTTAAGGACTAAATATCATACAGTTAAAGTTTATTTAACTCAACATGGTACTGTAATACAGTTAGGTTTGAATAAATATTTTCATTAACTTAAAGTTTGAATTCATTTATATTGGCAGTCATTCTTGTTTAGATACTTTGATTAAATTCCTTTGCAAGTCAGTTCTTGCTTTTTCAGAAGTTCACGTAATGCTGAAAATTACAGATTTCCTTTTTATTTAGTTAATCTGTATGCAAAGTACTAAAATTCATCTACAAATAAGTTCACTTTCTTCGAGATTCTTAGTTCACTAGCCAGCAGCCACTGATAGAGTCCAAATACAACTTGTACTTGGAGCTTTCATTTATGTTCAAGACCAAAACCATAATCCACATTTTACCTTAAAAGTCCAAGTGTGCTGGACTTAATTGTAGTATTGTACCTGGTAACCTATTTTAACAGTCAGATGCCCAGTGACAGCATTTCAAGGTCAAAGTATACCACAAACAACTTGTGGCCACTTTTACAACAAAAGAGATTATTCACTCTTTATTTTGGACATTACTTAGTGGTTAATATGTCAGTGTATGCCAAGTCTTTGAAGTCTTATAATTAAGTTGATTATTTTAGCCCTAGATATTGTTAGAACCCTTTAGTTCTAACTAAATGTTGAGAAAAGCATTCATTAATATTCAGCAAAGGCTTGATGATCAGGTTTGTCCAAGGCTTGACTATTAGAGAGACCAAGATTTAAGCTTCAATAGGAGTACTTTCAAAGGCATGTTACTATATATTCTGTGTTCATCCATTTCTCAAGCCACCATCTTTCAGCCTCAGGCCCAACTTCTTGAAATTATCATCAAGTTTTGAATTTATTACTATACTTCCTCTTTTAATAGACTTTAATAATAGTTGGTTGATATTTTGACATACTTAGTCCTTTTTTCCTAAATTATTTTTTCAACATAGTTGAATTTAAACTATACATATGATGCTTTTAGTTCAGATAATATCAAGCATTTTCCAGTTTTTAGCTATATTTTTTAAAATAGTGAACATATCTATAAATATGTTATCAATTATTTCCTTAGGAGACATTTTAGAGAGTAGAATTACCAAATCAAAAAATTAGTGTGCATTTTTTAAGGATCTCAATACATTTTGCCAAATTCTTCCAGAAAATTAATTTACATTCTTGCCAGCAAATTGTCATTTTTTCTATACCATATGCTTATCTTTTACCAGATATATATTCAGCTATATTATCACTGGTTTATAGGCTTTTATTTCTTGATTTGTTAAATTAGTAGTAAGCTAATCCACATATAATTTGTTTTGGTACCTGGTTTGAAGTAAGAAAGTACATTTTGTTCCCTAAATATTTAACTACTTGACTCAGTATAATTAGTT
The DNA here is from genome assembly GCF_000325575.1 of Pteropus alecto. Lineage (NCBI taxonomy): Eukaryota > Metazoa > Chordata > Mammalia > Chiroptera > Pteropodidae > Pteropus > Pteropus alecto. The sequence continues at coordinate 415,216 of NW_006436543.1, read as the reverse complement.
AAAATAAGGTATCTCTCCCACATACATTTACTTATAATGTCTCTTGTTCTATATTGATGCACTATGTTTTATTCACAATTCTAGAATCCAAAAGGTCTAACAACCAATATTTCCCCCTAAGTTTAGCATCAAAACTCATTTCATGGCAAAACCTGACCTGATTTGACATGAAGCTGGATCCTCATTTGGTATGAATGTTCATATTTTGCTGGAAAATAGTTATGTGCTTAGTGTGCTGTTTCAGATTCAGCTGAGAGTATATGATATATACATTGTGTTACTTTTTAAAATCCTAAGTATTCTGAATTATGAAACCCAGTTAACCATAAAGGTGTAAAATCAAAGATTTTGGACCTATATTAATTTTTATACACATATGCATACACTATATATACTATGGTGCATAGATTATTTTGTGCCACTGATTTAATTATAGCTTTGTGTCCATTGTAGCTTATTTTTTAAGTGCTCACTCCTTTTATGCTCCCTGATTAACTTCAGAATTGATTTGTATTATTTCAAGTTAAAATTCTATTGGAATATTCATTTGAACTACATTAACCTTTTAAGTTACCTGATACTGAAAGAAGGAAATGGTAATGGTAATATGGTATGTATAATAGTTTTGTAGTTATTCTTATCTTCATAAATTTCTTGCTAAACTATTTTGTCATTTGTTGCTATATTTAGGGAATTCTTCATTCCATTGTTTTAACTATTGCTTTTTTAGTTAATGTAAAATTTTTATGGCAGCATAATCTAGAAAAAGTGCACAAACTATTAAGTTCATACAATTCAATGAATTTTCTAAAAGTATACTCATTCACTTAATTTCCCAGATCAAGAATAGAACATTGCCAGAACCCTAGAATCCCCTGGTACTTCATTCACTCTGGTAACTGTTAGCCTCAAGGACAATTATTATTCTGACTTGTAGTACCATAGTTTCACCTTGTTTTTTTAACCATGTATAATGGATTCGTGTAGTATATAGTCTTTCATAACTTATTTTGCTCAACATTGCAAGATCCACCCATGTTGTATATAATTCAGTTCTCATCCTCAATACTGTGTATTTTTTTCATTGTGTTTATCCACATTGTATTACACCACAGTTAATCCCTTTTATAGTTGAACATTTAAATTAATTCCAGTTTGAAGCTATTTTGAATAGAACCTCTGAATATTCTTGTACATGCTTTTGGTGAATGTATTACACTTTTCAGTTGGACGTGTGCTTAGGAGTGGAGTTGTTGGGTCCTAGGGTTGTATATATCCAACCTTATTCATATTTTTCAGTTTTTCAGAGCAGCTATACCAAATCATACTATCAACAGTATAAGGAGAGTTCCAGGTTCTACATCGTTAGTCCTTGGTATTTTTATTTTAGCCATTTTGGTGAAGTATGTTGGTAACACATTATGGTTTTAATTGTTCCTGATAAAGTTGAATACCATTTCAAATGCATATTGGCCATTTCGATAATCTTTTGTGGAATTTCTGCCCATTTTTATATTGGGTTGTCTACCTTTTATTACAGATATATAATAAATAGATACAAATCCTTTTCAAATGGATACCAGATGTCTAACTATTTTACTCAGTTTTGTTTAACCTTCTGTATTTTCATTGATCATCCATCTTCAACTGATTTTCCATAGGGATATATAATTAACCCAGCACCATTTATTGAGGAAAGACTATCCTTTCCCAAATATATTGCGCTGTTACCATTGTCATAAGCTGGTAAACTGTATCTATCTGGATTTGCTTCTGGATTCTAGTCTGTTCCATCGGACTGTTTTTTAAAGATGTGTCAGTCACATGCCATGTTGATGAATGTATGAGATTTATTTATGTTTTATATTTAGGCCCCTTACTGAGTGAACTCTAGTAGAATTAATGGCTTTCTTCATGGTTATTTTTTATTTACTAAAGGTATAGCACCTCTAAATTTTTTCCAATTTTATTTTTTCTTACTACACTGATTAGCACTTCCAGTACAACTAATAATGATCAAAGTAGGCTTCATTATCTTATCTCTCATTTTAATGGGAAATGTTAAGTATAATGTTGACTTTTGTTTATAGTAATTTAAGAATTTGCATTAGGAGTATGTTCAACTTAACTAGGTGCTGTTCTAATATCAAAGTATTTTTATTAAACCTATGAATTTTTTATATTAATAATACTAATATTGTATACTTTGCAATCTTAGTGATTCTTTAAATATAACTAAATTTGATTTGTCAACATTTTAAATGTTTACTTTTAATGAGATTGATTTCAAGCTTATGCCAATTTTTTAAATGAATTTGAAACTTTTCATCTCTTTCTAGTTTATCTGAATGTTAGAATAATAAATAGTGCCTGTTTTAAGATTAATGCAATATTTAAATAAGGTAATATATGTAAAGCATTTATGTTGATGTCTAGAACATAATAAGCACTTTAACAATTAGCTTATCTGTTTATTTCTGTTTTCTACAGGAGTTTATTTAGAATGGGAAATAACTTCCTTAAAACTAAATCACTGATAAATCATCTAGGCATGGAGGCTTTTGCAGAAGAAAATGTGTTTTTTCCCCAGATTTGTTCTAGGCAGAACGGTCTAGTCAGGCTTTGAGCTTTTTCTGGATTAAATATATTTTTTCTCTCTAATATTTACTTGTGTTCTCTTTAAGTTTGATGTGGCTTTTTTTATAACAAAATTAACTCTAATATTTGACATTTGTATACCTTTCTGATTGACTAATTTCTAATATATACTTTGTTTCTTATTTTCCTCAGTTTTTTTCATGTTTAACTTCTTAAATTGAATGAAGTTATCTGATTTTTTTTTCTTTTAAAAGCATGTATTTCATTAAAGTGATGAATTTAGTTCTGATTTCAACTTTATACATCAAAATTTGGAAGATGGGGTAAGTACTTTCATTTTTTTGTTTAGTTATTTTTTATATCTTAATTACTTGGAGTAAGGTAACATGCTCTGTTTACAAATTTGTTGTGGTCAAAGGATAGGTCAAAGGATAGATTAAATTTCTCTATAAATGTATGGATGCTTAAAAGCAGGAATTTTGTTTATGAAGGGAAAAAGTTTGATATTTATTCAATCTTCAACTATCAAATTGCATCTAACTGCTTTAAACACTTCTGTCATAAATGTTTGATTTCCCATTACAATTATCTTGGCCATAGTTTTTGCTTCAGTTATTTGGTATTACTGCTCAGTGTATAGTATGTAACTCATAACTTCATTCTTTTTTTTTTTTCAGCTTTATTGAGGTAAAATTAATTGTAAAAGTATACATCATGTTGATTTGATCTATGTATACACTGTGAAAGGATTCTTCCCATCTAGTTAATTAACACATGCATCACCTATTTATCTTTGCGTGTGTGCGACATTTGAGTTGTTTGAATTATGTAATACAGTATTCTCAACTATAGTCACCATTGTATACCTTAGATGCTCAGACTTTATTCATCTTACAGCTGAAATTTTGTGCCCTTTTACTAACCTCTCCTTGTTACCTCCACACCATGCCATAGCAACCACATTCCTGCAGATGTTTGACTTTTCTTGAATTCCAAATATTAGTGTTACTGTACAGTATTTGTCTTTCTCTGCTTGGTTTATTTCACATAGCTTAATTCTCTCAAGATAGAATCATGTCACAAATGGCAGGATTTCCTTCTTTCTCGTGGCAGAATAATATTTTATTGTATATATTTACCACATCTTTATCCACTCATGTGTTGACCGCCACTTAGGAGTTTCCATATCTCGGCCATTATAAATAATGCTGCCGTTAAGTATTGGAGTGCAGATAATATGTCATTTCCTCTGGATGTATACCCAGAAGTGGGATCACTGGATCATATTTTTTTATCTTTAATTTTCAGAGGAAAATCCATACTGTTTCCCTTAGTCATTGCACCAGTTCACATTTTCACCGGTGCACAAGAATTCCCTTTTCTCCACATCTTACCAACATTTATGATCTTGTCTTTTTATTGACAGCCATTCTTAAAAGGTATAAATTGATATCTCATTGTGGTTTTGATTTGCATTTCCCTGATGACTACTCATTTGAGCATTTTTCATGTACCTGCAGGTCATTTGTATGTCTTCCTTAGAAAAATGCCTGTTCTGTTCCTCTGCCCATTTTTTAAATGGTTTGTTTGGTTTTTTTGCTATTGAATTGTGTGAGTTCTTTATATATTTTGGACATGCACCCTTAATCAGTTATGTTTGCAAATATTTTCTCTCATTCTATAGGTTGCCTTTTCATCATTGATGATTCTCTTGGTTGTGCAGAAACTTTTTAGTTTAATGTAGTCCCACTCGTTTATTTTTGTTTCCATTGTCTTTGTTTTTGGTGTCAAATCCAGAAAATCATTGTCATGACTCATGTCAAGGAGCTTACACTCTGTGTATTCTCCTGGAATTTTACAGTTCCAGGTCTTAAATTTCCATCTTTAATTCATTTTTAGTTGATTTTTATGTATGGTGTGAGATAGGGGTCCAGTTTCATTATTTTGCATATGGCTGGCCACTTTTCACAGCACCGTTTATTGAAGAGATTGTCCTTTTCTCATTGTATATTTTGGCTCCTTTGTCCTAAATTAATTGACGATATATGTATGGGTTTCTGGGCTTTACTGTATTCCATTGATCTACGTGTCTGTTTTTATACTAATACCATACCATATTGATAATTTTTTTGATTTTCTATCTGGATGATTTATACATTGTTAAAAGTGTGATAATGAAGTCCCCTACTATTACTGTATTGCTATTTCTCCATTCAGGTATGTTCATATATGCTTTATATATTTTGGTACGCCTGTGTTGCATGCATAAATATTTACAATTATTTATCCTCTTCTTGGATTGACCTCTTTATCATTAGATAATGACCTTCTTTGTATTTTATTACAGTCTTTGTCTTAAAGTCCATTTTGTCCAATATAAGTGCTTTCTGTTGCTTTCCATGCATGAGATATCTTTTCCTATCCCTTTACTTTGTCTGCATGTGTCTTTAAAAAGCTGAAGTGAGTCTCTTGTGGGCTGCAGAGGTGGGTATTTTTTTTTTGTCCATTCAGCCATTCTGTGTCTTTTGATGGGAGAATTTAGTTCATTTACATTCAAAGTTATTATTGATAGATATGGATTTCACTATTGCCATTTTTAATATTGTTCACTGGCTGTTTTGTAATTTGTTTCTTTATCTCTTGCTCTCTTCCTTTGTGATTTGATGATTTCTTGTAGTGCTGGGCTTAGATTCCTTTTTTTTCCATGTTTTTTAAAAACCTATTACAGGTTTTTGCTTTGTGGTTACCATGATACTTAAATAAAACATCTCATTTATAAGTCTATTTTTACCTATAACAACTTAATTTCAAACACATACTCAAAGTCTTTCCTCTCCCAACATTTTGTTTTCAGTGTCACAATTTACATATTTTCACCTCCTGTCTCTATTAAAATTTTTTGAAGTTATACTATGTTCAATACTTTTGTCTAGAGTAATAAGTGATTTACCCACCACCATTACAACATTAGAGTATTCTGAATTTACCAGTGAGACTTATATTTTCAAATGTTTTCTTATTACTAGTGTGGTTTTGTTTCAGGTTGAAGAATGTTCTTTAATATTTCCTGTTTAAGACCGGTCTAGTGGTGATGAACTTCAGTTTTTGCTTGTCTGGAAACTATTTTTCCTTCATTTCTGAAGGATAGCTTTACTAGGTAAAATATTTTTAGCAGTTTTTTCTTTCAGCAGTTCTCTTTTTTGAAATTCTCATTTTCTTTATGCTAATGGTATGTGGAACTGATACTCTGACCAATAAAGCCATTCTCATATTAAAGAGTCTACTAGATCCTAATTAGCTATAGATGACACTCACTTGATCTTTAATAATCCTCAAAAAAATTATTTTCTAAAACAAGTTTCTAGCTACTTATAAGTCACTAAGTTTGCACACTGGTATTTCAAATATTACAACTTATAAAAATGTTAAACTTCTAAAGATTAACAAAAATTTAAAGTAGAAGAAAAAATTTATTTGTAATTTCAAAAGGTTTTGAGATTTGATCTTTTCCCCTTATAAAAAAAGTTAAAATAGAAAATAATTTAAAAACGTAATGTTATTTTGAGAACAAGCTGACCCAAGGTAGTCACACTGATTACAGCAGGCCTTTCTAGCCACATAGGATTGTCTCCTTAGACAACAGAGGTTGTTGTCTTACAGCTTCTGGATCAGCATGGCAGAAGCACCTCCTCCTCCATTGCAAATACTGGCAAGACCATATTCTCCTTGCTTCAAAGCATGAACCAAATGAATGACAATCCTGGCTCCAGACATCCTAGGATTAAGAAAACATTTGGGTTGTTTAATGAATTATAGAATCTGAGTAACCAAAAAATGTTTCTATTCCAAATTAACTTACTGAAAAGTTTATTAGCCATTATTTCTAGCTAAATTTCACTACTTTTCTTAAACTTAGGAGACTTGTTTCAAAAATAGTTATAGCTTTTTTAAAAGCCCAAGGATAGACTTTAATCTTAAATCTTCAGCATAAAACAATATTAGTTTTCAAGCAACACAACAAATGTGACAGATTTCTGTGTTCGGTGTTGGATTCTATCACAGTTGGTGTTTGCCTATGAAGGATAGGTAGAAAGGAAAACAAGCCCAGAGTAATAGTAACTATCATGAAGCAGTTTAAGCTTACATAGAAACACAAAGCAGCCATTAACCTACTTAGAGATTTTCTTTATGATTTTACCTACCCAATTGGATGTCCCAGAGAAACAGCTCCTCCATGGATATTCACTTTTTGAGGATCAATCTCCAGCATTTTAATGTTTGCTAGTACAACGAGACTAAAGGCTTCATTTACTTCCCACATTGTAATATCTTCTTTTTTCAATCCTGCATCTTTAAGAACCTAAAATTGTTAAAAATATAGATTATGTTCAAATAATTAACATTCAAAACTTTTGTTTTCTTGAAATTCTGCAATTTTGGTCGGTATTTCTATTTTAATATATGTAATATTTTTCAATTATAGGTGACACAATATTATATTAGTTTCAGGTGTACAACATAGCAATTAGACATTTATTTAACTTACAAAGTGATCATCCTATAAGTCTAGTACCCACCTGACACAATGCATAGTTATTACAACATTATCGACTGTATTCCCTATGCTGTACTTTAACATCCCTGCGACTTTTTAAAACGGGCAATTTATACTTCTTAATCCCTTTTCAACCAGCCTCCCAAGCCCCCTCCCATCTGGCAACCATCAGTTCTCTGTATCCGAGTCTGTTTTTGTTTTGTTTATTCATTTAAAGTGAAATCACATGGTCTTTGTCTTTCGCTGTCTCACTTATTACACTTATAAAACCCTCCAGGTCCATCCATGTTGTCGCAAATGGCAAGCTTTCATTTTTTATGGCCAAGTAATATTCCATTCTATGTATGTGCCACATCTTCTTTATCCAGTTGTCTTACTGATAGACACCTAAGTTGCTTCCATATCTTGGCTATTGTAAATAGTGCTACAGTGACTACAGGGGTGTATATATTCGAATTAGTGTTTTGGGTTTCTTCAGATGAACCCACAGAAGTTTAATGGCTAGATGACAGAATAGTTTTATTTTTAATTTTTTGAGGAACCTGTTTTCCATAGTAGCTACAACAATTTATAATCCCACTAGCAGTGCACAAGGGCTCCCTTTTCTCCACATCCCTACTAACACTTGTTTTTAATTTATTGATAACAGCTATTCTGACTAGGTGGAGGTAGTATCTCATTGTGGTTTTAATTTGCATTTCTCTGATGATTAGTGATAACTGAGCATCTTTTCATATATCTGTTAGCCACCTATATATCCTCTTTGGAGAAATGTCTATTTAGGTCCTTTGCCCATGTCTGAATCGATCGTTCTTCTGGTGTTAAATTGTATGAGTTCCTTATGTGTTTTGGATATTAACCCCTTAATACAGGGGTCCCCAAACTTGGGCCGGGGACTGGTTCTGGTCCACAGCCTGTTAGGAACCAGGCTGCACAGCAGGAGGTGAGTGGCAGGCAAGCAAGCGAAGCTTCATCTGTTTTTGCAGCTGCTCCCCAGTGCTAGCTAGCATCACTGCCTCAGCTCCACCTCAGATCATCAGGCATTAGATTCTCACAGGAGCACCAGTCCCTGGTGCCAAAAAGGTTGGGGACCACTGCCTTAACGGATGTATCACTAGTGAATGTCTTCTCTCATTCAGTAGGTTGTCTTTTCATTTTGTTCATGGTTTCTTTCACTGTGTAAAACTTTTTAGTTTGATGTAGTTCCATTTATTTTTTTCATTTGTTTTCCTTCACAAAGATATATCCAAAAAGATTTCCTAAGAATGATGTCAAAGAATTTACTGCCTGTTTTTTAGTAGAAGTTTTAGGTCTTACATTTAAATCTTTAACCCATTTTGAGGTTATTCTTGTATGTGGTATAAGGAAGTGGTCTAGTGTCATTTTCTTACATGTCTCTGTTTTTATGCCAGTCCCATGCTATTTTGATTACTATAGCCTTATAGTATAGTTTGATATCAGGTAGCATAATATCTCCAACTTTGTTCTTTTTCAAGATTATTTTGGCTGTTCAGGGTCTTTTGAAGTTCCATATGTTTTAGGATGATTTTTTCTAGTTATGTGAAAAATGCCATTGTATTTTGATAGTGATTACACTGAATCTCTAGATTGCTTTGGGTAGTATGGACATTTTAACAAAATGTTAATTCTTCCTATCCCATGAGCATGGTATATGCTTTCATTTATTTATATCTTCATTTTCTTTCTTCAGTGACATAATTTTTCGAGTATACATCTTTTACCTCCTTGGTTAAATTTATTTTGGGTTTTTTTTGTTTGTTTTTTAATGCAATTGTTAATGGATTGTTTTCTTAATTTCTCTGTTAATTATTGGTGTACAGAAATGCAACTGATTTCTGAATATTAATTTTGTATCCTGCTACTTTACTGAATTTATCAGTTCTAATAGGTTTTTGGTGCAATCTTTAGGGTTCTCTCTATACAGTATCGTCATCTGCAAATAATGACAGCTTTACTTCTTCCTTTCCAATTTGGGTGCCTTTTATTTCTTTTTCTTCTCTGATTACTGTGGCTAGGATTTCCAATACTATGTTGAATAAAAGTGGTAAAAGTAGACATTCTTGTCTTGTACCTGATCTTAAGGAAAATGCTTTTATCTTTTCCCCAGTGAGTATGTTAGCTGTGGGTTTGTCATATATGGCCTTTATTATGTTGAGGTGTGTTCTCTCTATCCCTACTTTGATGAGTTTTTATCATAAATAGATGCTGGATTTTGTCAAATGCTTTTTCTGCGTCTATTGATATGATCACATGATTTTTATCCTTCATTTTGTTTATGTGGTGTATCACAATTGATTTGCAGGTACCAAGCCAACCTTGCATCTCAGAAATAAATCCCACTTAATCATGGGGTATGATCTTTTCAGTGTATTGCTGAACTTGGTTTGCTAATATTTTGTTGAGGGGTTTTGTATCTTTTGCTCATCAGAGATACTGGCTTATAATTTTTTGTTGTCATAATGTCTGGTTTGGAATCCACATGATGCTAGCCTCGTAAAAGCTCAGAAGCCTTCACTCCTCTTCAGGTTTTTTGGAATAGTTTGCGAAAAATAGATGTTAATTCTTTTTAATATTTGGTAAATTTTACCTGTGATGTCATCTCGTCCAGTACTTTTTGTTTGTTGGTAGTTTTTTTGATTACTGATTCAATTTCTTTAATAGTTATTGGTCTGTTTAGATCTTCTGTTTCTTCTTGATTCAGTCTTGAATGACAGTATGTGTCTAGGAATTTATCCATTTCTTCTAGATTGTCCAATTTGTTTGTATATAATTATTCATAGTTTATTATCCTTTGTATTTCTGTGGCGCTGTTACTTCTTTTTCATTTCTGATTCTATTTGTGTCCTCTTTTTATCTTGATGAGTCTGGTTAAAGGTTTATCAATTTTGTTTATCTTTTCAAAGAACTAGCTCTTGGTGTCATTGATCTTTTGTAGTATTTTAGACTCTAGTTTATTTCTGCTGTGATCTTTATTCTTTCCTTTACTCGCTTTGGGCTTTGTTCTTTTTCTATTTACTTTAGGTGTAAAGTTACACTGAGACTTGTTTCTTGAGGTAAGGCTGCATTGCTATGAATTTCTCTCTCAGAACTGCTTTGGTTGTGTCCTATAGGTTTTGGGTCATTGTGTTTTCATTTTTCTGAAGGTATCTTTTTATTTCTTTGATCTCATTGTTAACCATTTATTGTTTAGTATAGCATGTTATTTTGCCCCCACATGTTTATATGTGTTTCAGTTTTCTTCTTGTAATTGATTTCTAGTTTCATGTCTTTGTGAACAGAAATGTTTGACATGATTTCAGTCTTCTTAAATTTATTGACTTGTTTGGTAGCCTAACATGTAGTCTATCCTGGAAAATGTTCCATGTGTACTTGAGAAGTGCATTCTTCTTCTGATGCTTTTGGGTGAAATATCCTTAAACTATCAATTAAGTATAGCTAGTCTAATATGTAATTTAAGGCCACTGTTCCCATGTTAAATTTCCTATCTGGATGATCTATCCACTGATGTCAAAGGGGTGCTAAAGCCCCCTCCTATATTGGGTGTGTATGTTTACAAGAGTTATAGCCACTTGTTGGATCGATCCCGTTATCATTATCTACTCCACCATCTTGACCAAAAGTTCAGTTTGTTTTGCCCTTTGATGCAAGAGATATTTAAATTGGGAGTTTCTCAGTATCAAGGAGGAATGGGCTTTTTCTTTTCTTATTTCTCATGTTACTGAATTGTAATAAAAAGATTTTGTTTGCACTATCTTATTTCTATTTTGGAGCGAGAGAAACTTGATTTTCCTGAACATTCCATGGATACCTTAATATGTGCCTTCCATTTGGAGGCACATATTAAGATCTACTTTACTGATTATATGTTGCTTAGTTTTAGGTTCTTGATCTTTCAAATGAAAGGGGTATGTTAATCTCCAGTGTTAGTATGTTTGTTTTTTACTGCATCCCTTATAGTTTCTGCTTTATAAAAGTTGCTGGAGGGTATTTGGGGCACAGATTTTCAGAGATATAACTTGACTGTAAATTATCTAATCTTATCTCTTTAAAGTCTTTTAAAATATCTCATTTTGGTAGTTCCTCATAGGCAAGAAGGTATTGTGGTGCTAGTGATGATTATCCTTAATGCTATTATCTTCATTAAATATTGCCAGTGCCCTTTTTCTTCAGAAGTTTTTTTGTTGTGAGCAACAATAAAATTAAACTATTCTTCCCCCTTCCTCTATTCTGCCAGTGAACTCAGATAACTTTCTAAGCTATACAGTTCAAACATCTTCCTCTGTCCCAACAGCACAAGTCAAAACATGGCACCCAACTGTAGCTATTCTCTAACTCTCAGAATCTGGCTTCTACCTTCAGAATCCAGAACTGTTTATCACCCTTGCTCTTCAGGGTGATTCATTCACTTTCCGTTGTATAATGTCACTTTCTGAGATCTGCCACCTCTGGATTGGTCACTCCCCACTGTTTCTGATTTTCTCTATCCTTAATCTCCACTGATTTCTGCCTTTTTTTTTTTTTTTAAACCTTGGTGCTACTCTCTAAAGTTCACTTTCTTGGATGAGGCTCTCCTCCTTCTGAAAGAGAATATTTGTTTTAGTCTTCTGAGATTCCCTCAACCCCTAAACCTACGTGGGGCTCTCTTTTCCTGTGATTCTTTAACAATTTCCACAGAGATACAGACTGACAATTTGGAGTGTGCTTTCTGTGTGCTCCCAGCAGTTCCTTTTCTGGAATGAAGACCCTCTCCTTCTGGTAGTATTTTCTTTGAATTCTAGAACCAGGACCTTCAGCATTCCCTTTTTTCCTTTGCCATACCAACCTTCTACTTTGTGGTTACCATACCAGTATGTGACTTACAAGTAATTGAAGCTATCTCTGTGCTTTGGAAGATCTTAAAATCTAAAACCTGCAACCTTTGGTATATGCAAACCAGAAGTTGGCATGATGGAGTATATTCTCACCTTAGGTACAGCATATGCAGGTGCAATTGGAAAATCAATAGGGTCTACAGCAGCATCAGCAAATGCTTTATTAAAAAAATGAAATCATTAAAATCTTTTTGATAAACACCCAAAGCTATATCTAACAACTGTTATATAGAATATGCAAAAAGTGCAGGTTTCCTAACCCATGTAATATATGTAAATATATTTGTTCTTTTTCTAAAATTCTACACTTTAATAATCTAAGCCATTGACTTTCACAGGAAAGGAGAATTCGCCTCCAGGGACATCAGTATTTTTGATTGTCGCAACAGGCAGAATGACACTTATTGTGGTATCTAGTGGTAGAGGCCAAGGTTGCTGCTAAATATCCTAACAATACATAGAGCAGCCCCCACAACAAAAAATTATTTGTTGTAAAACATCAGTAGTGCTAAGATTAAGAAACCATGATCAAAACTAAGAATAAAATGAAGTTATAAGGTTTTTATAAAGTAACAAAAATATGTAACTCTTTATGAAGAAGGCAAGGCAGGTTTTATAGCTAAAAATATGGTTAAGGAGGTTGAGGGTCTGCCAAGGCAACATAGTTAATAATAAATGCCAATACATCTAGATTTCATAATTCCAGACTCCTAATCCCATATTCTTTTTCTGTATATGGGATTCTACCTGGCTACTTTTCCCCATAGTGCCAAGGTAAAACATGTACCCTATATTCTCCCACTCATAGAGGATAGGAAAAGATTTTTAAAGCTTAATCTTACATAAAGCAAATTATAACAAAAATATTAAAGAAGCTTCTATCAATTAAAATATGTAGTAGTTAAATTCTGTCACAAAGTACAACCTATAGCTAGCTAGAAACAGCCAACTTCAATATTATGTATTACTGACAAGGAAAGTCAAGAACAACTTAAAGAATAAACAAGTTCAGAACATCTTCTACCTGCTATTCTTGCCAGTGGTTTAACGTTGAGTCGCTTGGCTGCATCTGCAGTCATCAGAACCATAGCAGCTGCTCCATCATTCAGTGTGCTGGCATTGGCAGCTGTTACTGTACCTGAAAGCATCAACGAGCATGAAGTCAAAACATTCACACTGAATTCATTTGGTTCAATTTAACAAATTCCTACAGAGTACTGCTTAGTTGTTAAATGCATGGATAATTAACAAATATGATGGAGACAACTCCTGCCTTCAGGGAACACACATAGCTAATGATAACAATTAATGGAAGAATGCCTGTTGGTGTTAATTTTTGGTAACAGTTTCATGATAGCAGTGGGTAAGTGCTGGTTTATAATTCTTCACAGATAAGTACCAGTTCATATTTTTTTCCCCAGAGTCTCTGCTTATCTACCATAAAGCAGACACTCATATTTTTCAAGTCAATGTGAAATCAGATATTTCTTCTCTACAATCACTTGAAGTTAAATGTCTAAAAAATGACTAAAAAATCACTGAACTGTACATTTCAAACAGGAGAATTTTATGATATGTAAATTGTCAAGCTATTTTTTAAAAATATCAATGAAGACCCTATACTAGACTGCTGCCAAAATGTAAGTGTACTTTTGCATGCTTTTTAAAAAAACTGATGTGTTCCTATACTTGGTTTTGAGAAATTCAGTCAGGAAAGGGGAAATTTTTTCAGTTTTATCACAACTGTATACAGCCAATTTTAAAAGCCTGTTTTTTCTCAATGGATCTCAAAACCATTAACATTGAATCCCATTTATACTAACATTCAACAATTATTTCAGGACCTACTACATGCCAGGCACTGGAGATACAACAGTGAACTACAGTGGTCATCTCAGACCTCAAGAAGTTTACAGATATTTAATGACTATATAAACTTGACTTTTTTATCACAATAAATTTTCAAGATGAATGGCATATGGAAAACTGAATTCTATAGTCATTCCGTAATCTCTTCCAAAACTATTGTTAGGCAATTTTAAATATACTTTGGATAAATATCATTTGTTAATTTCACTTGAGCCTGATATACTGAAAACATTAAATACCATCTATAGATTAGGGGTCCCCAACCCCTGTGCCAAACGTCAGTACCAGTCCATGGCCTGTTCAGAACTGGGCCACACTGCAGGAGGTGAGTGGTGGGCAAGCGAGTGAAGCTTCATCTGTATTTGCAGCTGTTCCCCAGCGCTAGCATCACTGCCTCAGCTCCACCTCAGATCATCAGGCATTAGATTCTTATAAGGGCACCAGTACCTGGTGCCAAAAAGGTTGGGAGCCACAGATCTAGATGTTTTCTCGAATTTTTTAAAATCCTTAGGCAGTTCCAAGACTAGATATAATACTGACTCCATTTTTTTCTTATGCTTTTAATACTAACCGTTTTCTTTTTGGAATACTGTCTTCAGTTTTGGAACTTTAGTGAAATCAACACGTTTATATTCTTCATCTTCTTTCACCACTACATCTGGTTTGCCTAAAACAAAAATCTTTTAAGTAACCGCCATTCAAAACAACAGTTATTCATTAAGAAACTTGTACAAGGTGCTTCGTCGTCTGTGCCTCCCTTGTGTGCCTACATACATTAAACCATACCAGGTAAATTCTAATCTAGAATCTACCATCTATAATCTGTTAGTGTCTTAAAGAGATTTTTAAGTAGCTTAACACAATTTAAATCTATTTCAGCCACATCCCATTCTCTTCTCTCCACCGCCTTCTGTGATCACAGATCCCATTCTTGCGACCGCAGATATCTGACCTAGGCTGGATAAACTCTAGTACCCCATCATTCCGAGCACAATAATCATTTCTAGAGTGGATATATAACCTAAACCAAGTTAATGAGTCTTTACTGTGGATTTATTCTAGAGGAGTTGGTGAGGAGGTCTCTTTCTTCTTTGACTGAGAACCCTATAGGGGTGACCCTAGAGATGGAGGCAGCAACTTGAGAAGGCTGAGCAAATAAAGCACAAAAGCATGGAGCACTGAGAAGCCAAGAGAGCATAGCCTAACAGTACTGAATACCCAGTTCTAATCTCTGAAGTTCCCAGAGCTGACTGGGTGCTACCGTACATCCTTCAGTTCTAGGAGGTATACCCAGTACTCTTCTAATAAATCCCCTTTTTCACTTAAGCTAATTGTTGTCGGTCACTTAAAGTTCTAATAAATACATTTCTAAGAAATAATATGCTTAGTGTAATCTGCAATTGAGTAGGAATCTTACATTAAATTGGGTTGAACTATGTTAACTCTGAAGTAGCAACATTTCCTTAACCAGAGCAGAAATGTCTGTCCTCAGTGGAAGTGAACAAAGATAAAAGTATACTAGTTTAAAACTTAAAAAATTTAGCAACATGTAAAATATACTAAAAATTAAAATCTACTTTAGAACATTGTCCCTCTACCTCTTACTGTAATTGTGACAGGAATAACTTCATTTCCAAATTTTCCAGCTTCCCATGCTGATTTACTTCTGGTGTAGGAGTTAATAGCATAAGTATCCTGTTCATCTCGTGCAATATTCAGCTTCTTTGCCGTATTCTCAGCACAGTTGCCCTGATAAAAGTTGGAATTTTTTTTAAACTAACTTTGCATCACTTATATCTGTTACCTATGCATAAAATAAAATTAGCAGTTAAATTTAGTTTCTTAAAATATACTTTTCTGTTCTAGGTAACTTTTCATTCATGTCTTACCTTCAAATACTTGAATTAGCCCAGAAGTTGCTATTTCAAAGGCAAATAATTAAATAGTTATAGAACACATTATTAGAAGTCAGAATATACCCTATTCTGGTGTGGGGCAGTTCATTCAACAACTGAGCCAGGCTGATGTAATGAGCATAGAAAAATACTTGTCTAAAATGCATGGCTAAAATCAACGTTTACAGAGCCTGACCTTCAGTTCAATTTCTAAAATTCATATAATTTTTAAAATCAAGCAGTATTGTATAGAGATGGCATTTCTCCATTAAAAAGCAATAATTACCATATGAATTTTATTGTAGACGTCGGTTAGCCCATCTTTTACTATTGAATCTTCAAGCTTTACCCCACCATACGGTGTTGCTCCTCTGTTCATTACATAGGGAGTGTTGGACATGCTCTCCATCCCACCTGCCACCATCACATCCTGCTCAGCAACACAGAAAACCAGGTGTCAGTTCAGATAGTAGTTAAAAACCTATTTTACCCATTACACAGCTACAACAAACAAGTACTTTACACAGACTTTATTAAACATTTGTTACACAGTGAATACAGGAAGAACTCTCTTGACCCTGACGAAAGGAAATGGTCTAAAATGTGTAATAATTAAGATTAGAATCCAACATTAATAAGAATGCCAGGAATCTTTCATATAAGACCATCTTCTGAAATTCCTGTCTTCCAGTACTTCTATTCAAACTGCTAAAAGTTTAATGTCTTCTCTAAAAGATTAGAAGTAATCTCATTTCACAGAATCCTACTGTTTCCTTGATTGAGATCATCTTCATCAACAGCTATAATAATTTTCTCTTTAGTCTATAGCCATGCTACCCTGAACAAGCTCAATCCCATCTCATCTCTGAAGCTAAGCAGGGTCAGGCCTGGTTAGTACTTGGATGGGAGACCACCTAGGAAGACCAGAAGCTGTCGGCATAAAAAAAAATAAAAAATAAGAGATTGTAAGCTAACAAGGTCCTTGCAATCTGTGAGGTCAACCAACAGCTGCCTCACCTAAAAAAATAAATTAAAAAAAAATAATAATAATTTTCTTCTTGATCATCTGACATGCTGCAGCCTTTCCTTCCACCCAGGTGTCATCCACACTCAACTCCAGCATGGTTATCACCAAGGCCCTTTATGATCTGACTGTTTTGTCTCTTTCCAGTCTCATGCCTAGACCTACACCTCAGGTCACACAGAACTGTTTAAAGGTCTTCAAAGAAACCATGATCATTCACATATATCCTGGCACTTTTTGACCCATACACCAACATGTAAAAACACCCACATTTCCTTTACAACTATTCAAAACACAGCCACTTCATGCTTTGCCTGACTGCCTATTTCTAGCGCTTGGAACAGTTTCCCTTCCTTCTTTTGTTTTCCAATTACTACGTAATACTAATGATAGCATTATGCAATAAGTGGAAAACTGCTTTCATTACACTGTATTGTGGCTATATTTATATGTTGAATCTCTTCAGTAAACTAAGCTCCTCTGAGGCCCGAAAGCTTGTCATATTTCTTTTCATGTCTTTGGTGCCTGGCATATATAGTAGAAGCTTGATAAATATTAATCAATTGAAACCTGTTATTACAAATCAACAAAAGGAATTCATTTACATTAAAGGGCTTGTTAAAAACGGTTTAATATAAGACATTAAAATTAAAGCTAATGTTATTTTCTCACAGCTATTAATTAGGAATAAAGACAAACACAAGTTCTACACAAAAGAAACCTAATTATTTTGCCTATTTTGAAATGTAAATGATCAATTCTTATGTAAGTTTTATTCAATTATCCTGAAATACTGAATATTTTCTGGGGATAATAGCTATGAGTGACAGAAAATAAGGTACCAATTATTCTTCAATATAAAATCGACCATTTTCCAAAATCATAAATATTCAAAACAAGGCATGCCGAGTATTCCTATAAGTCAGATAATTGTATACATGCAGAAATGAATCAAATACTGAAAGTATTTTAATATAGTAAAAATAACATTTCCTAGAGAACCACAATAGATCAACTGAGACAAAACCTTGTCATTCAAACAGTTTTGAAACATCTAAACAATCTCATGACCATTTTTACCCACGGTTTCACAAATTTTGGCAATACCTCATGTTGGTGTTACACTGCGTGTAGGCAAACAAGCTCTCACAACCTTTGGAAAGTGTGTAACTGGTATAATCTGTATGGAAAGTATTTGAAGATGTCAAAATTTTTAAAGCTTCTGACTCAGAAATTCTCTTAGGAATTTTTCCAGCAGACTTGCACATGATGAGATTTTTTTAATGTTTTGTTCACTCGTCTCCAATGACTGTCACATAGTAAGTGCCCGGCTAATGTGGGACAGAAGTAGGATTTGAAATTCATCTGGCTCTAGACTTTGTGTTCTTAACCACTAGGAGGCGATTCAGGTAATCTGAGTACACAAAGATACACGTATAGGGATACTCGCTACAGCATTATTTAAAATTGTGAAGAACTGGAGACAGTCTAGATGTCCCTTCAATAAGGACCCATAAAATATATCATAGTTGTTCAGTTCAATAGAATACTATCTTAGGTGCTGATACAGAAAGATCTCCAAGACATTAAGTGAGGCACAGTTTAAGCAACTTGCCCAAAGTTTCTCTGCTCTTAAGTGTCAGATTACACAAGTAGTGAATTAAGTCAGAGACTCAGACAGGGAGAAGAAGAAAAAAGACATTTGTCATTTTACATGTTTCTATACCATGTCAGTTTTTAGCATGGTGCATATATAATCTTTAATATAAAGTTTCTGATGCTTAGCTCAGTTATCACTATCCTTGTTTTTTCTCTTTGGCTTGCCTGATAATTAGAAACAAAGCAAAGGAGGAATAACATCAAGGGTACACATAATTGTGGTTCTTGTCCAGTTAAGAACTAATTTGCAAACACCTCAGCCAGTTTTTACCCTGGTGTGTTGTGCCCTGATAGGCTGGAATGCACTAGACAGGGATAGAGATGCCTATTGTCTAATTCCAACCCTGTAACTTTGTGTTTGTGGTCGTCTCAACCGCACTTCCCTCAATTGAAAAAAGGGCTTGGATCTCATAAACTCTTAGTTCTATGAGTCTAGGTCTAGTCTCCTAACACCACAGCATATGTTGCTATCTCTTACTTGATCTCAGGTCAAGACAAGATCTAAATCAGGCCAACAGAAAGCCTGCACAATTTAACAGCTGAACATGGCCACGTAGGAACTATAAATTAGTCATCAGTTCTGGGCTTAATCAACAACTTGATTCCCAGGGTCAGCACCTTATTCTCTTTTATGATGGAAACACTTACTCTGGTGAATACAAAATTCATGATGTTTTAAATTACCAAAAATCTCAGAGAAAGACTTTAAGGGTCATCCAAACACTAAAACATCTTAGCTGAAAACTACGTTTTAACATAAGATACTGAGCTATTGTTTTGACCTCTACTTCCAAAGGAATTAGCACATCCAGATACTCCTTGAGTGTCTGAAACAACATAGCAACTATACTTAGGAGAATCACTTTTAAAGCATAAATGTGCTTAGGCTTTTGGTGTCTTTTAGCACTGCGTATTTTAATGATAAAATGGAAATGAAGGTGCTTCTTACCTGATGTCCACACATAAGATTCTGAGAAGCCATCATAATGGCTTTCATTCCTGAGGCACACACTTTGTTTATAGTGGTACATGGAATAGATACTGGTAAGCCTAAAACCAATATAAATAAGTCATACTTTTGAAAAACAAAGATACTCATCAAACAACTGTAGAATTAAAATTAATAAAGCATGTTAAACTATAATCTGCAATATTCCTGCCAATATGTCTCTTAAATGTTACATTATGCATTTAACATTTCATTTAAGCTGAAATGACCTCCATTTTGTCATATCAAATATTTTAAGTATAAAATAAGCAAAAATGTATTCCAAGTACCTGCACCTAGTACTGCTTGCCTAGTAGGCGCCTGTCCTTCACCTCCTTGTAGAACATTACCCATGTATGCTTCTTTCACTTCTTCTTTTGGAATCCCTTTTTTAAAAAAAATCAAAAGCATTTCCATATTTTGTTCAATTTAGTAATTAGTGACTACTTAATACAGTACATGACATATAGTAGGAACAGTTTCTTTTTCTTGTCGGTTTTGAGTTTTATTCCTAATTCTGTAGTACAAGGACTTCTTTACAAGGGAATTCAGAACTGCAGGCATCAAGTCATTTCTAAGTGTGATGTATACAGTAAGTGCAAAATAAGTATTTGTTTCATTGATTCACTGCCCCCCTTAACACAAAAAGCAAAGCAACTACTGACCTGCCTTTTCAATGGCTCCCTGAATTGCAATGGAACCAAGCTTAGTGGTTGGCAGGGAGGAAAGGCTGCCTAGAAAGGATCCAATGGGTGTTCTTATAGCACTTACTATTACCACTTCCTGGTAAGACAGAAGATAAAAAAACATTACGTTTAAATATTTTACCCAAATCGCTTATTAAATAAACATAATTCATAGACATTATCTAAGAAATACTTACGATGACTACTCATCAAAGATTAAAATAGTATCTGAACAACAGTAAAACTAATCAGTTCAATGCTGGTACATTATGATTTAAGACCTAATAGAAAACCTAAGACAAACCAGCTCTAAAGTAGGCATAGATCCTCCCCAGTTCTCCATAGGAGGTTTGAAACTAGAAGCTTAAGTTTCAATTCTTCTCAGTTAAATTTAAAGGATTACTTTATCCTTGTTAACTGCATACTAAACAACCCTAACCAAAGGGCTTCCTTACTGGAGGGAACTCTGAAATAGGAATCAATATCTGTAAGCTAGATGTGGCCACACCACACCTAGGACAGAGCCATAATTTCTTAAATGATTAAAATGAAATTTAAAAAGTAGATAAAAGGCTCTCAAATATTCGGACACACTACTGTAACAATTCTCTCCTTACATTTGCCTTCCACATTCTCATTTTAAACTCATAAATAAGAGATTCATCCCTTAGATTTTGGTAGAAGGCTATTACTAAATCATTTTAGGGACCCGTATGAAACAGAGAGGACTCCCTCAGAAAGCACTAGGTGATCAGGTGATGGTCCTTGTCTAATACCCGGCCTAGTTTAGTCCCTTCTAGTATCTTCCACGTGGCCTCTGCAATGTGCCACACAATATAATGAGGGGTCCCTGAGAGTTAAGGGAAAAACCCTGCCCAGTTTCTGAGAGAAGGCTGTCTTGCAATAGACCAAGGGGAAAAAGCAGAAATTATCCAGGGCGCTAGATTGAAATATTTTTGTGATAATTTGGGAGTTTAACTTAATATTTCAATAATTAGCTATTCCTAACTATTGCATCACCATGAGTTGACCCTCACGCACAAATCATAAGAATATGCATTTCTTTTACTGACTACATTTCCTTTAAATTCTTTAATTTTAAAGCACAATTTAAATTTATACTTACATTCAAAGTGGGTTTTGATACATAACTTCGTTTTACATAACTTATTTCCTGTAATATAAATATAATGTTATGATGTAGAAAATAATAATCAAAATCATTTTATACTTCTCAGTGATGAGGTTATGGTGATTGCTTCTTTATACTTCTATTTTCAAATGTTCTACAGTTAGCATATATCAAAAAAATATTACTATATAATATGCTTTTCTGATTAACTGTTCATTGGAAATGTATGTTTTAACGTCTGGTTTATCTTAAAATGTCTAAGCCTTTTTTAAGTAAAAGCATAAAACAGTTTTAACATAAATCTTTCGGTTCTAAATTAAGTAATTTTAGAGTACCACAAGAAAATAATTTCATTCCTTAAAAAAATATTTAAATAAAACTTGCTATTTCTCCCCACCCACTTCTAACAAATGTCTCTGCTTTCAGACAAACACACCTCATACCAATATGGTCTATATTATCAGATAAATTCTTTTGTAAGGAAGAAAAAAAAATATCTTGCTCTTACATCTCAATTCTTTGCACACTATTCTTAAGAACAATGCCAATAAGAACAAATTCTAAAAATGCAGATCATAGTTCAGAGACCTAATTAATCTGAAATTGGACAATTTTCTAGACAAAGAACAATAAATTTTTTGTCCTCTAAGATCAGAAAGCATAATAAATATTCAAACATGACAACTTATATTTAGAACCTAATCTTGTTGATAGTTATAATGTCCAGACATATGTTAGAGCCTATAAACATTTAAAAACTAAACTAACCCAAGAACTTAGCTTTTCACAGGTTAAACAAGCTTTGTTTGATTCAATGCAAATAATCAACTAAAGCTTTTAATTTATAATACAGACAAAAAGATTATTTGACAAGTAGTGGTTATAAGCAAAGATAACCAAAGTAACCACAAGGTATCCCCCCAAAATTTATTTTTATAAAGTGTTTAGATAAGAATAGATACATGAAAATGGCAGCTTGAAGACAATGTTTTCCTAGGCAGTGGAAAATCAGGATTTAACTTAAGGTAATCTTTTTTCCAAAGTTAATAGATAGAAAAAGTCACTTTTATGTAGAAAGTTCATAAAAACAACTCTGCTATAAGAAATAACTTTAGTCCTGATTTGATTCAAAATGTCATCAGAATATTCAGTGAAACCCCTACTCTGAAGAGATGCCTTCACCATCTTTGTGAGGGAGAGATAACACAATACTGTTTGATCTTTCACTTTCTCAGACATATTAAGATCACTTACCTTATAGAATGCACTTTGGGGAATGTGAGATCTGTACAATATGGTCCCTGTATTCAAGCAGTATTATAATTTTATAAGGGAGAAATGTTAAAGTTATCTGTACACATTCCTAAGTCAGAATTTATTAAGAACTATAAGAGAGGCATAAAAACAAGCCATCCTCAGGGTCTGTGGCAGCCTGACCCTGCCAGGCCATTTCCTGCTGGAACAAGTTCGTTCCTGACTGCCCTCAACCCCCAAGGACTCTCCAGCTAACATCAGTTTTCTCATAGCTTGTCAACCAGTCAGTGTTCTTCCTTATATCTGTAGCTGTGTAGGCATGACAAGACTGTATAAAACTGCCTGTTATGTTACAATCGGGGCTCGGCCTTTGGATAAGAATCCGCTGAGCCAGTGCCGGCATCAATAAACACGGCTTCCCGCTTATAGCCTCGGTGTCCCGTCTCTGTTCGAGAACCCCGCAACATTTCTGAGGGCTCATCCAGGATCCAGAGACAGCGGTTTTTCACCTCCCTTGCCTTCAGGGTCTGGCCCCCGGGACACTGTGAGAAGCAGACTTCACCTGGCGCCAGCAGACCTGTTGTCTGTAGGGTAGGACAACTCTTTCAGCAGACTCCAAGACCACAACGGAACCTGGAGAGGCACAGGAATCAGCCCAGGAGCACCACCTGACTGGTAAGGACCCGGGTCCCAGGTACAGCCTGTCCATTAGAGGACAGAAGAGGAATCTGATCAACTCCCAAGGTCACCCCATTACATTTGTTAGAGGAAACTGTGACCTCTCAAGTACATAGGGTGGAGGGTGGAGTGTGTTTGGTGTGTGACTGAGTGTAACTGAGACATGGCCCAGCTACGAAGTGAGAGTTGAGCCCCTATCCGCGGTTCTGTGGCCAGCACTACAGCTCTAACTGCTTCCCTGTTTCCCAGTCCCTTAGATGAATGGGACCCCAAGTACTCTCCTCAAGAAGCAGCCTGGTTTAAGACTAAAGAGGGAGCCTCCTCTCCAGTGGATGGTGGAAGTTCAAGGACAGATGAACTGCAGTCCCTGGGAGCCTAGCCCCAGCTTTTGTCAAACACTTTCACCAAAGGACTCACCTTGGTGGCACTGCTCTAGAAACCACTCTGGGCTGGTACTTCTATGTCTCCCAGATCTCTAGCATCTTCCAAGCCCTGTGTGAATGGTGCGAAGCCTGTGCCTGCAACAACCCCAGGCAAGGGCCGTGTGCCCCACCGTGGGTCCAAAGTGTCAGTGGCACCCCCTTTGAGGAACTCAAAGTAGATTTCACTGAAATGCCTTGATCATAGGGCCTCAAGTATCTCTTGGTCTTTGTTTGCACCTATTCCGGTTGGATAAAGTCTTACCCCACCTGGACTGAGATGGCCCCAGACTGCTCCTCTGAGAAATTGTTCCACGATTTGGCCTACCAGTCACCACTGGCTCAGATAATGGGCCAGCCTTTGTAGCAGAAATAGTGCAGCTACTAGCCAAGAATTTAAATTTAAATGGAAATTGCATACCACCTATCAACCACAGAGTTCGGGACAGGTGGAATGCGTGAACAGGACCCTTAAGACTCAGTTAAGAAAACTATGTCAGGAGACACATCTACATTGGGACGAAGTCCTCCCCATGGCACTATTAAGAATCAGGTCAGCCCCAAGGCACCCTCACCATATTATCCAGTACTATGGCCCCACAACTTGGGCCCAAGGTGGGAGCTGGGGTTATCGGACCCCTATATATATAAAGTGGATTGACAGATTACAAGCAGTTCTTGGATCGTAACCAGTGAGAATGCTACTGCCTTAGAGCTTCTAGCCAGGCAACAATCCCAGATGTAGTCAGCTTTCTACCAAAACCGCTTAGCCTTAGATTATCTAGATTATCTATTAGCAAAAGAAGGAGAAATGTGTGGAAAGTTTAACCAGACTGATTGTTGCCTCAAAATAGATGACAATGGCAAAGCTATGACTGTCATAGCTACTGATATTAGGAAAATAGCTCACGTGCCCGTCCAAAGTTGGAAAAAATGGGACCCTAGTAACCTCTTTGGAGGCTGGTTCTCCACTTTTGGTAGCTTTAATACCTTAGTTGGGATAGTACTCTTCCTCAGGACCTCCCTCCTCCCAAGCCTATTGCCTCTTTTTATCTGGTCAACCACCTCCTTCACAGAGGCTATAGTAGAAACAAAAACTGCAACAAAAGTCCTCATGCTATGGAGATACAGGCTTTAAACCAAAAATTAGAAGGAGATGATGCTCTCTGACCCAATCCTGGGTCCGAGCATCAAAGTGGGGAATGTGGCAGCCTAACCCTGCCCTGCCATTTCCTGCTGGAACAAGTTCGTTCCTGACTGCCCCCACTCCCTTCCAAGGACTCTCCAGCTAACAACAGTCTTCTCACAGTTTGTCAACCAATCAATGTTCTTGCTTTTATCTGTAGCTGTGTAGGAATGACAAGACTGTATAACACTGCCCTTTGTGTTACAATCGGGGCTCAGTCTGGATAAGAAAATGCTGAGCCGGTGCCGGCATCGATAAACGCTGCTTTCTGCTTATAGTCTTGGTGTCCCGTCTCTCTGTTCGAGCATCCCACAACAGGTTCAGAGGAGAAAGATTACTTGGTGTGGTACAGTGAACATCAATGTAAACATAATAGACATCATCAACGTTACTTGTTACTATCAGATTAACCTGTTTGTGCAGACCTTGAAGTAAAATTTATCTGCCATCTCTGTATTTGTACCTCTGAAAAGAGCTGTGTCACTGGATTAGCAAGGTTTGTGTTTATTCCCCTGAGCTTCACATGTCCATCAAAGTGGCAGTGTACATACTGGCCCAGGCCAGCACACCTCTGCTCAGTAGGCCCAGGTACATCTAGTTAATGGAGATACCTCTCGGTATGAGCTGTGCAAAAACAAGTGCACCCTCGCATGTCATGTAATTTGGGCTGCTGCTTATATAACCTACTTATCACTAAGGATTGTAACATATCAGTTAAAAGTTCTTACTTGTAGTAAACATGCCAGTCATTGCTCTCCAACTACACTCCTTTCCCTAAAGGGTCTGCAAGGGACAGCCTAAAGTGACCCATCTTTCTCCCAAGCCAGAGCTTACAGGGCCAAGAATGGAATCGACTTTGACCCATGCTGGCACCCTGAGAGACTAGGCCAAATGGATACTGATGGGCACTTGAACTGAAAGGTCACAAGGGGGCTAGAGCCAACCAGCAGCATGGCCAGCCAATGCCACATAAAAGCAGAGGTTACAGCAAAGACAGAGAAGAAAAGGAATATGAAGATTCCTTTTCATATTCCTGAATATGAATACTCAGCTAAAAGAAGAAAAATGACCATGGTACACTACAAGAGACAAAACAAGAGACTGGTTAGTGTTTTTCTAGTCAGAGTTTCAGCAACACCAGCTATTTTCTCTCCTTGGATGTCCAAGAGCCTATCGTGTATCTTCAAAAATGCTCCTTGCTACGTGGCTAATTTGGAATGGGATGTTCCTTGCCATCAAAAAGCCTTTTAAGCCACTTCTACTCTTCTTTAAAGTTTCTGGACATTCTTTGGTCATTCCACTTTGCCCTGGATCCCATCTCCAGTTGCCTTTTCAAAGATGCCACATGTTCAGTTATCCCTTCCCTCTCTCCTACATCATTCATCTTTACTTCTGGATCATTCCATAAGGTTATACAAAAAAAACCTAAAAAACAAATTTCCCTTACCCTATAGTCCCACTAAGCTTTCA
Source organism: Pteropus alecto (assembly GCF_000325575.1). Classification (NCBI taxonomy): domain Eukaryota; kingdom Metazoa; phylum Chordata; class Mammalia; order Chiroptera; family Pteropodidae; genus Pteropus; species Pteropus alecto. The sequence continues at coordinate 388,911 of NW_006436543.1, read as the reverse complement.
CCTCATTTCTTAGCTCCCTTGTGTAACAGAAGTTTCCCAACAGCTATTGATAATTTCTGTTTCCTTGTTCTCACCTCCTGTTAACTGTTCAAGCCTCTCCAATCTAGATTTTATCCACACTATTGTTGGCTCTGAGCAAGATCAACAATGTCTGCGTAGTAACATCCAATATACACACACTGTAATCATCTCACCCTTTCAGCAACATTAGACTCACTTTTCGGGAAATATGCACCATAGTTAAGAGCCAGGGCTCACTTAGCGGAGTATTCTTGAGCAAGTATTTAGACTTCCTTTACCTTGGTTTTCTCAAATATCCGCCATGGGTCGTGGTAAGAATGAAATGAGGTAATATGTGTAAACCACTACACAAATGCTCCCTTTTCTTGGCTTCCATTTTAACACAATCCTGAGGTTCCCTTCCTACCTCACTAGTTATTTTTCTGTCCCCTTTGCTGTCTCATCCTCCCCCTCTCAACCTCTAAGTGATGGAATGTCCCAAGGGCTTTTTGTTCCAGGCCCCTTTTAATTTTTCCAACTTCACTGTCTCCTTATTTTTTTTTAATTTTTTTTTTTTATGGTGACATCGGTTAACAAAATCCTGTAAGTTTCAGCTGAACATTTTAATAACAGTAAGGCATACATATATATATATTTACATTGTGTGTTCACCTCCCATAGTTAGATTTCTTTCTGTCACCACATATTTGACCCCTTTTACCCCATCTACCTCCCACCTCCCCACTGGTAACCACTAGTCTATTGTCCATGTCCATGAGTCTCTGTCCTGTTCGTTTGTTGCTTTTAGGTTTATATCCCACATATAAATGATATCATGTGATTTTCACCTTTTTCTGTCTGGCTTATTTCGCTTAGCATGATTATCTCGAGGTCCATCCATGTTCTCCTTAATTATATCTAGTCCCATGGCTTTAAACACCATTTATGTCCTGATGACTTCCAAATTTCTATCTCCAGCCTTGATCTCTCAATTGACCTCCAGACTCATCTATCCACGTGCTGACTTGATAGTCTCAATTTAATGTCCAAATCATGGCTCTTTAATTGTATTAACCAATGTTACCCCAATAAACTTAATTTTAAAAAAATCATGGCTGTCAATTTCCACCTCCAGGAAACTAGTTTCTTCCTAGTATGTCCCACCTCAGGATATCGCATCGCAATTTACCTAGGTACGCAAGCCAAAATCTTAGGACTCACCCTTCATCTTTCCTTAAAACCCAGATACTCTATTACAGATACTGTCAACACTCTGTCTAAAATATACCTAAATTCTTCCACTTTGCTTCATCTTCACTACTGCCACCTAGTCCCAGCCACCATCACTTGCTACTATAATAGGCTTCTATCTTGCTTCCTGCTTCCCAACTACCCTTCCATAGTCCATCCAGTTTTAAAAATGTAAATCAGAGGAGAAAAAAATGGCGTAGATGATAGAGGCTCTGTTCATCCCTCAGCGACCAAATCAAAGTTGTGACGGAAACAAAGAGCAGCAGCAAGGAAAAATTGCCTGGGATCTAGATGAACAAGCCATTCATCTAGGGAGAAATCCAAGAAATCACCCTGCAATGGCAGAAGGTAGGTCGGGGCTAGGATGCGGGGCTGCCCGTCCTGAGCGGTTAAGTGAGGCAGAGGCTGCGGCAGTAGCAGAAGTCTCTTAAAGGGGCCACGTCTGCGAGTGGATTTTTGCGGTGACGGACCTGCTCGCTCTGAGCACCAGTACTGATTCAGCTGCGCACAGGGGGCACCAGGGATTTACAGGGAGACGTTGTCGGAGTGAGGGCCGAGGTAAGACTCACTCTGTACAGAAGTGCCGGCGGTATCCATTGTTCCATGTTGAGCCCTCCCTACTCACAGTGCGCCAGACACAGCACCGCCATAGCCATGACATCATCAAACTGAATAACAGAAGTCGCTCTGCCCAGAGGGTTCCCTGAAACCCTGCCTATTCCACCTCGGGCCTCACTCAAGCCACATCCAGGTGTATCCTCAGCAACTCAGATGCCACTTGCTGAGACTCACACTAGTGAAGGCAGCTGGCCTCGGTTTCTGGTGTAGCCTTTTGAGGCAACTATAAGCACAGCATCTGTGGATTGCTTGCTGAATCTTAACAGGTGGCCCCGGAGGGGCAGAAGCTTGGGCTAAATTTGGCCTGCAGCTGAACCCCTCTCAGGACTGTGCCACTGGACACCTACTTCACAAATCCACACTAATAAGACCGGGAGACTTAGATCAGTGAACTTTTGGGAAGTGTAGATAAATTCAGTGAACTTCAACAAAGAGATAAAACATAAAAATGGAAATTATAAAAGGGAACCAGTCTGAAATGGAGAACACATTATCTGAGATGAGAAGTATATTAAATGGAATAAACAAAGTGAATAAAGAAGTAGATCAAATGCCCTATCTAGAGAACAGGAAAGCCAATCAGGACAATTAGAATGGCAAGAAAAAAGATGCCAAGATTATAAAAATAAGGAGGATATGGGACACTATTAAGGCTCCAAATATTTGTCTGATCGGTGTAACAGAATAAAATCAAGATGTTGAACAGCTGTTTGAAGAAATACTGATGGAAACTTCCCTAACTTGGTGAAGGAAATGGAGATAAAACCCCAGGAAGCTCAGAGAATTCCAAAAATCAGAGATCCAAAGAGCCCTACACCAAGATACATCATAATTAAAATGCCAAAGGTTAAATACAAAGAAAGAATATTAAAAGCAGCAAGAGAAAATGAAATAATTACTTATAAGGGAACACCCAAAAGACTGGCAGCTGATTTCTCAAAAGAAATTATGCAGGACAGAAGGCCTTGGCACAAAATATTCAACAGGATGAAAACCCAGGATCTACAATCAAGAATAATTTATCCAGCAAAGCTCTCATTTAGAGCTGAAAGACAGATAAAGAGCTTCCCAGACAAAAATAAGCTAAAGGAATTTATCACCACCAAGCCAGTATTACAGGAAATGTTGGAGGGACTTCTTTAAGAAGAAAAAACATGTATCAAAAACAGGAATAAAGAATGGTAACAACTACATTCCTATCAATAAGTACCCGAAATGGAAAAGAAGTAAGTGCTCCAACCAAAAGATAGAGTGGCTGAAAGGATAAGAAAACAAGATCCTTGCATATGAAAAACAAGGGGATGGAAAAAGACATTGCTTTGATGGACCTAGAAGGTATTTAAATCACACAAAGATAAACATTATATGATTTCACTTATATGCGGAATTTAAGGAAAAGAATTAATCAAAAACAGACTCACAAATATAGTAGACAATCTGGCAACGGACAGAGGGAAGGGAGGTTTGGGGAGCTAGGAGAATGGGGTGAAGGGTTAAAGCACAAATTAGTAGTTGATAGTTGGTCACGCGGATGGGCAGCAAGGCAGAGGGAATGCAGTTAGTATTAATACATCGGCTAGGGGGAGGGTCAGAGAAGGGAGGGAGCAATTCGGGGGATCATTTTACTAACTATATAGATGTCTAACCAATGTACTCTATACTTAAAACTAATTAAAATTTAAAAATAAATAAATAAAAGAGAGGCTAGGAAAAAATATGTACATCAGATCACATCATTCCCATGATTAAAATTCTTTGATGGCTTTCCATTGCCCTTGGAATAATACCCAAATTCTTCCCTTTATCCAACTAAGCCTTGCATGATCTGGCTCCTGACTTGCTTTCCAAACTCATATCACTCTTGCTCTGTGCCAGCCACAGCAACCTCTTTGTTCTGAACCAGTTCCCACCTCCAGATCTCGGCAGTGTGCCTCTACTAGTCTTTCCCCAGCTCTCCACGGCTGGTTCATTTTTATTCCTCAGCTCTCAGCTCAAAAGACACAACCAGAGTGGTTCTCCTTAGCTACTTTAAGTTGGCCTCTCTTATTTTGACATGTTTACTTCCTTCAATGCACCTCTCACTGTGTAAATATGGGGTTCACATCTTTATTCCCTCTTCTCCCTCACCCTCTCCACTTCTTCTCTCCCTCTCTCAATACAATGCAAGCTTCCTGATAGCACGACTGTCTCTTGTTCACTGCTCTTCCCTGTTATTTGGTACAGCACCTAGTACTCCTTGAATACCTCAGAATGAATGGAAAAAGTATAGAAGAGTCAGGACACTAAAAATAGCGTTTAATAAATCTGTGCTGAATGAACACAACCAGTTAGTTAGGTTTTATCTGCTTAAGACAATCTTTCAAGGACAGCTCAGCTGCACCACCCACTCTGGAAACTCACTGACCATGCCGGACAGAGACAGGCATCCCCATCCCAGCTTTCACAGCACCCTGTGCACAGGCGCATTTTCTCCAGAATATATAATTTTGTAACGCTCAGTGTTCCCCACTAGACTGTGAGTTCCAAGAAGAGACTGATTTTATTTCCTATTCCAGTGATGGCAAGAGATGCTAAACAAATATTTGAACAAAGTCTGACGCTTACTAGCAACTCTGAAAAACAACATTTCGGCCAGAGTAAATACATTATGAGGCCAGTAAAATGGGATAGTGAGCTAGAGTGAGGGCCTATTTTACAAAGGATGGTCAAAAAAGGGCTCTCTGGAGATGTCACTGGAGCTGAGAAATGAATATAAAAGAGCCTTGGGAAG
>NW_006436543.1:366315-384244 GCF_000325575.1 Pteropus alecto | reverse complement strand
AACTTATGGCAGGAGACACACTCAGGAGAGCACTGCTAGAGGTGAGCGGAGGCTAGAGAAGCAAAAGAGACTAAACAGGACATGAGGAGTCTGGATTCTGGTCTGTGTAATGAGAAGCCACTGAAGGCTGTTATAAAAGGACCACTCCGGCCACAATGTAGAGAACTGACTAGTGAGGCAGGAGTAGGAAAAGGAGGCGCCCAGGCAAGATCTCATGTGGCTAGGGCCAGGGAGGTCCCAAGAGGGGTAGATTCAAACAGATGGATTTGGAATATGTTCTAGAGGTAGAACCAGCCCGTGGCTACTATTCTTATTTTACAGGTAAGGAAACGAAAGCACAGGCAGGTCAAACAACCTGCCCAGAGTCACAAAGCCAATCAGTTTATTCAAATCCAATCAGTTTATTATACATGTATGTTTTTTACATGCTTACACATATATAGGTACATATTATATATTTTATTACACACAGTATATATTTTATTTAAAATAGTAATAAAATTTAGGAAGAAATAAAATTGAGGCAACTGCTCTTTCCAAAGTACTACCACCAAATCTGTTCCTCAGTGTTCCACATACATGTCAGGCCAGGCCCCCAAAATTATACTTAACTCCTTTCTCAGCCCCTCACAGCCAGTCATTAAGTTCAACAGATTCTACCATGGTGCTTTCTCTTGAATCTATCCATTTATCTCCCTGTCTATTACCATCTCAGATTACTATCACTACTTGTTTGCTTACCACAACACCAGGCTGTTCTTTTGGCCTGTGTAGGAAGAAAGGCCCAAGTGTGCTAGCTAGAAAATTACTGCTCGGCTATCGCCCATGAGAACATAAGTCATCATCCATGGGAATATAACATTCTAACTACGCTTTCTGCTTCTGTATCCCCGCTTGCACAACCGACCTGTGGGTTGACAGTTAGTAAACAGAAGAAGAACTTTGTGTTTAAGACAGAATGAGGAATAGGGTTTAGGGCTTAAAAACCCTGTACCTCTACATTTTGGGGCTGCTTAATTTGGGGTCTGCGTACCCCTGGCAGACCCAGCTGGCTGAATAAAGAGTGCGTTTCCTATAACTCACTGGTTTCTGGTGGTCCGTGTGTCTATCGGGGGCTGGCAGCTACAACATAAGGAAGGAGATTCAAAAATCCACAGGGTGAAAATGAATGGGAAGGAGCAAAAACATTGAGTGTATCCATCAGGATTCAATCAGGAAAATAAAAACCATTCACTTGAAACACAGAATTAAATGCAGAGAATTAAATACACAGGTGATAGAAGAGCTGAGAACACAGGAGACAGAGTACAGAGATTAGCAACAAGAAGGCACTAGCACACTTAGGACAAAGGGAAGAAGCAGGGTTACCTGGCAGAAGCAAGAACCAAAGGAGTCACAGACATTGTCAGAAACACCACAGAAGTGGGGAGGGGGAAATTATCATGGCTTCTCCTTTCCTGTTTCCCAATCTTCAGCAAGTGTCTGCACACAGCTAATGGAGATCATGAGGTTGGGACCTGCAATGGTCAGCCTCACAGCAATCCAGACAGCAGAGAGCAGAGTAATGAATCTGGAAGCTAACAGGCCCAGGACAAGAACAATGCAGGAAAATTTTTTAAAGTCTGAGTATTAAAAGAATGATTTTAGTTCAAAACAAAAAAATAGGAGTTACAAGTAGAGGTCAATAGAGTCACATACGTATAAAGGTCAAGAAGGAAAAAATACACACAAAAAAAATCACTGGTATTCTTCAGGTGAGTGGCACAGAAATCCAACTGCAGGCCTAAAAGGTCTAAAGGACCATTTAATTATAATCAGTACAGGCATACTTCATTTTATTATCACATAGTGCCTCACACCTTGTAAGCCCAATGATCACCTATTGCACGAAAACAAAATCTCTTGATCTAACGCTCACAGAAAAGCTCAGAAATAGTATTACGGAACTTCCACGAGGTCAGGAAAGGCCAGAGGCAATCCCAGGCCTCTCCGCCGGCCAAACTGCGCAGCCCTTTATCCACACGAGTCAGCAATCATCGCAACTACACAAGAAACCCTGGGAACCCACACAGTCACTGGCGTGCCTTCCGAGCGGGGCCCGCGGAAGGATGACTCTTGAAGCCTGCAGCGAGGCTCCGCCGCGGAGCCGCAGGCAGGGACCTGCCAGGGCGGGGACTGGGCACGCCGAACCCCCGGCCCCGGGCGCCAGCCCCTCTCACCTGCATCTGTAGCCGAAGCAGGGGGCTGCACCGGCGGACACAGCCGCGCAGAAGGGCCGCCACTACCGCCATGGCACTGGCCTAGCGCGGAGCACGGACTTCGAAGGCGGAGCACGGACTTCGAAGGCGGAGCACGGACTTCGAAGGCGGAGCACGGGCCGCGAGTGCGCAGGTCCAAGTGCGCGACAACGGCCACCTCCCCAGCCCTGTGGCTCCGGAGCGGCCCCCTCCAATGGCAGCTAAGGAGCCCGCGGCCCGCGGTGATTGGCCCGCCGCCAGAGGAGGGCGGAGCTCTCACGCGAAGTTGGCGCAGCCCCGCTGAGGAACTGCTCACGCGGTTCCGGATGTTCGCAGGGAAGCCAGTAAACACTTGGCGCGCTGCTCCTGCACTGCCCTTGACCTTCCCAAGCCAGTGGTTTATGTGTAAACCTGGGCCTTTTCATTTCTGGGAGCATATTCCCATAAAGTACGAAGGAAATGCATGAAAATATTTTTAAGCAATCCAAATAGCTTTTAATATGAGATAGTTTTGCAATTGTTTTTCAGTAAGAGGAATAAAAGGAATAGAATACATAGTAACAACTTTACTGAACAATTAATAAGGATTAATCTTAACAAAAACTCCATGAATTAGATGCTGTATTATCCACCCCTTAACTAATCTCCCATAGACCCCTAATTCAAGTTCTTCCAGGTAGTCAAAAGTAGGGCAGAAGTTTCTCCTGAGCCTGAAGCTAAAGTTGTCTTTAGCTCAATACAATCCACATACCACCGAAGCACATCTTGGGGTGACTATCTCTGAACCTGCACAATAACTAAAATACAAAGAAGTTAACTTTTCGTCCATGATTGCAAAGAAAGTTGTAGAGCTGGAGTGTGAACTGATATTATTATATTGTACAGCTTTCCTGTATCTTTTCCCAGAGAATGATATCGTTACTGTGATCATTCTCACACATTTTGGGAAGCTATTACTTAACTTTGGATCTTCAGTTGGAGACAGCGAATCTTTGTGACTTGGTAGCATTATCTTCCTTTACATTATTTGTCAAATACAAGATAAAAGGAATGCCAACATACAAAATGAATACTTCAACTCAACTTTAAGCCAAACCCTTGTTTTTCCTAAAGTTTCCCTTACTTATGTGTTAACTTGTTATTACGTTTTGTTGGCAGCTGTGGGAGATTGTTTTTTTCAAACTAGCCACACCTATAGCTCCACAAGCCATCTTTCAATGTGACTGATGCTTACTCCTCCAACCAGAAGTGGGGTCTGTGTTCTCTCCCCTAAAATCTGGGCAGGGACTACTGACTGCCTCCACCATGGAGTATGGCAGGAGTGAGGTTATGTGATTTTTTAGGTCAGGTCCAGCCACAAATATGGATAAAAAGCCCTTAGATGATTCCAGTTCCCAGCCTTCAACCCTTCTAGTTGAGCCCCCACGCATTATTGAGCAAAGACAAGCTGTCCCTCTTGTGCCCTGTCTAAATTCATGATCCACGAAAAAAAAAAATAATAATAAAATGAATAAATGTCGATTGCTGTTTTAAACTACTGTGTTTTGGGATCACTTTTTTACATAGCAATAGATAAATACAGCACATCTATCTTTAATGTCCCTGTCACCCCAGGTTGGTCCCTTAAAGCAATGTGTGATTCCTTTACCCACCAGATCCTCTATATTCAATAGGTCACCGAGTCTTGACCTTGAATGTCACATCCATGCCTTCTTTCTTGGAGACCCTACTCTAGGCCAAGAACAAACATTTTTATAACTATTGCTTCAATAGCTATTGAAAAGAAATCATTATGATGTGTATTAGTGCTTAAGCTGTGTGTGTGTGTATAATGTACAAAGTATGTTAGATCTTTTTAAAAGCTGAAACTTTAAACGAATAACAAAATTAAACAGCTTGTCTGGCATAATAGAGATTACCAGTTGTGAGAGGCCAAGGCTGATGACTAGACTAGAGGTTCAAACAGCAAAAGACAAAGAGAATCCCCCCCACCCCACCGTGGGGACTCAAGCCCTACACCAAGAGAGGGGCCTTGGCTTTACACAGGAAAGAACTGAAGAGCAAGCAAGTTAAAGGAATGTTTATTAGAGACGGAATAACGCTCCATAAACAAAGCGTGGTTTCCTCTGAGTCAGAGAATGAGACCCCTAACATCTAAAGAGCTGGGTTTATATATGTTATTTTAGTTTCTATGAAAAATTATTGATTGTAGGGGCTAAAGAATTGAATGAATGGTTGAGTTTATCTTTAACTTGAGCAAGGTACAGCTTAAAGTTTTTGCTTTCCTGTTTTCCTTTCCTAGTATGGGCAAGAGTTAAAGGTATGGGTAAACAGTTGTTAGCAATCTCTGCAGGAATCTTCCTTTGTTCTGTAGGTTCCTTGTGGTCTGGCTTTAAGGCTAATCTGCCAGTTCCTGAGTCTATTTGCAAGTAGTAGGCTCTCAATTCCACTTGGTTTAATATTTATTTAACCAATCTGTGTAGCTCTCATGCCTCTTTTTTATATGTCATAATCATAGCTACTTATATAGTTCTTAGTATGAGGCAGTTCTTTCACAGTTTGTTTAATCCTCACAAAATCCCAATAAATTAGAGATTATTATTATCCACATTTTATAGATAAGGAAACTCAGATACAGAAGTTATATAATTTGTCCATTGCAAAACAAGTATTTAGTAACAGAGCTGCAATTTGAATCTAGGCACTAGGCTTTTTAACCTTTACACTAGTTTTACCTTAAGACTTACTTTAGAAGCAGCCTTGATTGGACAATTCTGCCTTAAAAAGCACTTCCACTATGGAAATATTGCCACTATGTTGGACAGGACAGCTTCTAAAGAAGTTCAAAGAGACCTAGGAGGTAGGTGGGGGACGAGAGCAATTTTTTTCCTGAGCTATGGCAGACAACTGCTCTTCTAAACTAAACTGCAAAAAATTAGAGCAGCTTCATCACAAATACAGTTAATAATTCCCTTTAAGAATCTAGAAATTTGAAATTTTAAGATTTTATATAGAAAATGGGGGTGGGGGGGACTGAATCCAGAATAATTATAGCACTCAAGTAGTCTGTACTTGGGGCAGTTTAGACTCCTAAATAAAAACTAATTCTGATCTTTATTTACATTTGTCAGAAAGAAAAATGGGAACCAATTTAGGATTAAAATATATAATTGGAAGTCAGAGCAGAGAGGCAATTGTTGAGGGTAGTAAGTGGATGAGATTACCCAAAGAATAGTCTCTATATAGAGAAATTTTGGGAAGACCTGTGCTCAGGTGGAGGAAGAGGACACAACAAAGCAGATGGAGCAAGAATTGTGAAGAGAAAGGTAGCAGAGAACCAGATTACTCTGTGATGTGCTGCATCCTCCACCCCTACTTTTTAAAAAATCTGTAAATGATCTCCTATTCACCCTCAACTTGTGAAGTCATGATCACCCTGGAGAGTGGAACCAAAACAAACAGAAGGACACTAAATGTTTTATTCTAAAATTCTAAAGTCATAGTTTAGGTGACTTTATGTTAGGTTACAAGAACAATTTAAAAATCCATTTTTCCTACTGCCACCCAATACTTGTTATGTAGAACTCAGGGAAGAAAGGCTAGGGCTGGAGAAAAAAACCAGAGGATTGGCCATTGATGAGTGTCCTTGCGACAAGCCCTCAGTCCTTGTCTTCTCCTGCAGCCCATCCACAGGGGAGTGTGACATAAGAACCCCTGCCCCGTTACACACATGCGAGCACGTGCACACACACACACACACACACACACATTAAACTCAGTTTTATGAGAGTAGATCTAATTTCTCCAAAAAAGAGGCCCACATGAGACCAAAGGTTAAATAGATTGAGGTGGCTGCTTAGGATGCTTGCATACAAGGGGCCTAAGGTAGCCTCACAGAAAGCCTCCAATGCCCAAAAAAGTCCCCCCAACAGCTGAGTGATTTTCCTCTTGTAGCTGTGAGGAGTAGAGAAGTTAGCTAGAGCTGGTGGTTCTCAAGAGGCCCCACTCTTGGGAAATCGGGCCTCACAATACAAGTCAATGTGGAGGTGCAGCGGACAATGCCTGGTTCTGAGGTAGACTAGGACGGAAGGGGCAAAGGGAACAAACCTGAAAGTCACAGAGCTTAAACCTAAAATTTATGAAAAGATAACCAAATCTGACTGAGTTTAGGTAAAAATGACTAGATTAAAATTTCTTCCATGAGATAGAAATGGAGTGTTGGAATTAAAAAAAGAAAATTAAGTATATCTGAATTTGTAGCTTTTAGTTATCATTCTTGCCACAGTAGGTAACATTGTGTCTAGATATAGTTTTTACTGAAGAGCTAAATCCTTTGAAATGCAGTGCCTCTTAATTTCTAACTACACTTGTTACAAATCTAGCCAATATCTCTCTAGTGTAGGTGGAGACTTCTGATTTGAACGGTATATTTAGTTAGTAGTCTTGGTAAAATTTTTGGCCCCTTCCTCTCTATAAATGCCCACAACTACAATCATAAGCCCCAGAATGGCTTTCTAAACATAGAGCTAATTTTAGGAAGATTATAAAAATACTTTCCACAGCAGAAAACAAATTAGAAAATAAAAAAATTTTTAAGAGAAATTTAGAAAAAATTTGGGTATTAGATTCATAATACAAGTATCTTTGTTATTCACTTCTAATTAAGTTCTATAACCAGTAACTTCTATCGTAGTTAGTGTATTGGAATAACTCATTGTACTAGATTGAATAGTGTCCCCCAAAAGCCCGACCCCCATACCTGTGAATATGACTTTATTTGGAAATAGGGTCTTTGCAACGTAATCAAGTAAGGATGAAGTCATACTGGATAAGGATGGGCCCTAAGTTCAATGACTGGTATCCTTATAAAGAGAAGACAGAGAGACAGACATAGGAGAAAAAGCCACGTGGAGATGAAGGCAGAGACGGGAGTGATGCGTCTACAAAACGAGAAATGCCAAGGAGTCCCGGCAACCATCGAGGCTAGGAGAGGAGGCACGCAACAGGTCCTCCCCTAGAACGCACAGAAGAGACCAACCTTGCCAACACCTTGATCTCAGACGTCTAGCCTCCAGAACTGTGACAGAATAAGTTTCTGTAGTCTGAAGCCACCCAGTATGTGGTAATTTGTTACGGTAGCCATAGGAAACAAAAATACATATCCTGGTCGAATTGCATATGCCATTTCCTTACTTTTTCTATTTACCATATATGCCCCATAAAACATCTCTTTCCTTGAAGTCCTAGGAAGAACACAATATCAAGAGAGCAGCTTCAGTAGACATATGGAAATGTTTGTACCCCATTGTTGAAATAAATTTCTAGGCCCGAAATGGAGCCACTCCTGCCCAGGGTGCCAGTCAGCAAACTGAAACTTAGGTAACTTTTGCGTCCCTGTAAATGTTCCGCTTGGCCAGAAGTGCAGTATGTGCAGCCAGCCAATCCCCAACTGCAAGCATCTGTAATGATTTCCTTGTTCTAAATAAGGTCAGATATGCACCCCCAGTCAATCAATTTAAGCCAAATACTCTATATGTTCCCTGATTGATACTCTTTCCTGTTCCCTAACCTCCAAGCCAATTGTGCCGTTTCCACATTGCTGCTTCTAAAACTTAAAAATTTGCTCTTGCCCCAAATCCCTTGGGAAGCGTGTTCCGCTGCTTGTGAGGCAACGTACTCCCCCAATCTATGGATTGTTTTTCCTTGAATAAGGACATCAAACTTGCTAATAAATTGTTTTGTCATTTGACACCTCGGTTCTGAGTAAGAAAATGATTACAATAGGCAGATACACAAACAATAGTAGACAGTTCCTAAAATTAACTTTCTTAGGATTTATCTTGGGATCTAGAACAAAAAGATACAAAGGAAGATAATATTACGAAGGTCTTAATGAGTGTAAGACAAAACTCCTATTCATCCAGACAATGTTTGGGCTTGTTACATGTTCCTTCACCTTCAGACAATGTGGTTTTGTCAATAGTGGTTCCCAGGCCTCGCAATTCAATTTTACAAATAGTGGGACCATAACTGAGCAAGGAACTGCACTAGAAAGTGGGGGAAATGTTAAAATGAAAATACTTTCCCTGTGTTTATGCTTTAGATTTGGAGTGATCCCTCAGCCATAGCCTAAAGGGAATGATCCAGTTCACATCTCAAGCCTCAGGCTCAATTAAGAGAAAGATTGAGGATAGGCCAGGGATCCAGAAGGGCCACAGATTTAAAGCAAACGTAATCTTACTGACCACCACTTAACACTCTGTACACTTACCCTTCTTCGAAGCAGGCCAAGAAGCAGTCAGGGTGCTAGTCCTCACATACCTCAGATGGTATAAGCATACTATGAAATTCTTTTTCTATTCAGTGAACACAGAAGGTAAACAAATGTCAGATTCCAGACATAATAATAAGTGGAATCATATCGTAATGTCAGGAGGGAAGCAAGAGAGATTACATCAAGGTTGCTAACCTGAGAGACTGAGATAGTTACTAAGTGGAACAAGTTTGACAGATGATGAGATGTTCAAGAAATACGTTGATCTTGGGAGGGAAAGCCTGAATTGGAGACAGTCTGGAGCATCAACATGCAGACAGTGGTTGAAGCCAGAAAAGCGCGTGCAGCTCAGCAAGTGTAGAAAACAGAGGTGGAATCCTGAGGTGTGAAGGCAGAAAAAGGGCCAGAGAATGAGACTGAGAGAAAGCTGAGAGAGAGAAGCGTGAGAAGAATGGTATCTTTGAAGCTAAGGGCTGAAACAAATTCAATAACTAGGGGTGTTCAAGGTGCAAATGCTATATGGAGATAGAGTAAAAGGAAGATTGAAAATGAACTTCCCATTAACCAACAGGAAGGTCACTGACAAGCTGGGCGAGAGGCCCAGTGGGGACATAACCAACAAGCATCAAGTAGAACGAGAGACGCTGTGGACTACTCTTTCATAAGTTTAGCAAAGAATGGAGGAAGAAAGAAAATAAGGTCATAGCATGATCAAGGTAGAGGGAAGAATTTTTTTAAAGGATGGTGGATACTTGAATACATTTGTAAGCAAGTGGTTCTCAAACTTTAGTTTGCATCGCCATCACCTACAGGGCTTATTAAAATTCAGATTGCTGGGCCCAACCTGAAGAGTTCTGAATCAGTAGGTCTGGAGTAGCGCTCAAGAAACTTGTATTTCCAACAAGCTCTCAAGGAATGATAATGCTGCTGCTCTGTAGACCCAAAACTTTGAGAACCCCTATTGTAGGCTAAGGAGGAAATCACCAAAGGAAGGATATAGATACAGGAAACGGAGATATTTTTAGAGCAAGACACAGGAGGCAGGAGAAGGGGTTCAGTGAAAAGGTAAAATAGTTGGCCTTGAGTAAGAAGTGAGGTCATCTCCTTCCCGAGACAGGCATCAGATGAAGACGTGCACTGTCAGAGGTAAAGTTTAGAGGTGGAGAGAAGGCAAGTTATGAAAGTTCATGCTCAAAGGCCTTATTTTTTCTGCTTGTTTTCTCAAAGCAAGGTCATCTGAGAATGGAGGTGGTAAGGTGGCGGGTGGGGGGAATCACACATTTAGCAGCCATAGGAAAATGACCTTGGAAAGGTGTTCCCAAGCCCCACTCTTTCTTATAGGTACAGTAATTATGGTCTCTTAACAAGGGGTGTTAATTTTTAAACTTGGCTCATTGCAAAGTTGGCTCTGTCCTCAAACTTCTTTGCCATTGAAGGTAGTGTGGAATTTTACCCCCTCGCTGGCTATTTTAGCTTTTTGGTTGTTTTCAGTTTTTAGCTGTTATACTGTGATGTGCCCAGGAAAGCTTTAATTGGCATTTATCCTGCTTGGGTCTCAAAGAGATGCCTGAATTTAAGAGTCAGTATCTTTATCAATTTTGGAAATTTCTGGTCGATAGCTCTTCAATTATTGCTTATGCCCTCCTTTCTATCTTCTATGATTCCAACTACACATTGTTATAGATATTTTACCATTTCTCAGATGACAACGTCCATCTATTTGTCCATTAATACTTATTATTTTTTAAGATTAGATTATTATTGAGATATAATTCACACCATACAATTCATCCATTTAAAATGTGCAATTCAATGTCTTTTAAGTATATTCATAAAGTTGTGCAACCATCATAATAAAATTTTAAAACATTTTCAATACTCCAAAAAGAAACCCCATACTCATTAGCAGTTAAATCTCGTTCTCTACCTGCCCCTTCCTCTCAGGTCCTGGCTTCAGCTAATCTTCCTGTCACTATGGATTTCCTTATTCTGGACATCTCATACAGATGGAATCACACAACATGTGGTCTTCTGTGACTGATTTCTTTTACTTAGCGTAACACGTTTCAGTTTTGTCCACATCATAGCATGTATCAATAGTTCATTCCTTTCTAAAACATATTTATCTTTCTATTGTGGTAAAAATAAGCATTTTAACCATTTTTTATGTGTACAATTCAGTGGCATTCAATGTTCTGCAAATATCGCCACTATCAATGTCCAGAACTTTTTCATTATCCTAAACAGAAACCCTATGCCCATTAAACAATAACTTTCCCCTCTCCCTACCCCGTCCCTGGTTCCCACTGCTTTCAACCATCAACCACCTTTGAAGAAATATCTTTAGTATCAGCCTGCCTCAGTAACCACAGAACAATATAGGAAAAACTGCATTTACCATTAAATGAAAATAGCAAAACTCAGTAACACCCAGAGAAAGTCTCTTGTCATTCTTTAGACAAACAGCCAAACACTAGATTAAGTTTGGATCAGTACTTGTGACATTAGGTCATTACCAACCCAGAGAACAAACTGGTATTCTCTTTCCTCACTCTAGGATCTAACGAAGATTTTTAATCTTGGGTGTTGGAACATTTAAAATTTATACAGAGCATTGTTTGTATCTTTATATGCCTTTTTCTTGAATCAGATCCTCATAAAAGTCTGCGACTCAACAGTCTGAGACCCCTGCTCCAGACTGTCCATTGTTCAAAACAGAAGTTAACGTCTGTGTTTGAATTTCTGCTCCAGACTGTCCATTGTTCAAAACAGAAGTTTAGTGACATGTTAACATCCGTGTTTGAATTTACAGCCTAGAAAAAGCAACTACAAAATAGACATGTTAACGTCCGTGTTTGAATTTACAGCCTAGAAAAAGCAACTACAAAATAGTCTTCCCATTTAAAACTTAAAATACTGAACTCTACCCTGTTCACAAGAACATTTACTCTTACTCATTCGATCCACATTTAAGTAAGTGCCTACTATGTTTCTACTATGTGCCGGACAGGTTTTTATATTGTTTTAGCAGAATTAGATCCAACTTTTGATATTTTGGGGATTGAGAAAAATAACAAATTCCTAGGAACACTTCCCAGGGCCTTGGAAGGGGCCTGTGCAAGCAAAGAGCCCAGAAGCTTAAGCTGAATGGTAAATGTCTCTAGGTTCTGATGAATCTTACACTGAGATTGTACTTTCTTGTTTTCATTTCCAAGTCAGTTCTCCTAAGCCTCGAATCCCAGTTAAAGTCCAAGGTTTAGCTCAGAGCCACTATAAAATCCCATAGACTGTCTCCCCAAAAGATATATGTTGAAACTTAATGCAATGTGATGTTATTGGGGCGGGGAGAGCTTTGCTTTTAGAGGTCACTAGGACATAACCTCATGAATTTAAATATTTCAAAGTTTGCAAATACATACAAAACATGAAATAATTTATATTTTTTACTTTTATCTGATGTAAAATTTGGGTTACGACAACGACTATCTAAACTGATGAATGAATGCATTAATTACTGTTATGTTTATTATGTTTGACCTCTTCTAAGCATGACAGACACATGCTATCATCAATGGAAAAGCTATATTCCTGAAAACTTTCATTTTGCGCTAAAATTTGAAATATAAAAGAAGTGAGTTACTTTTCATATTTCTGATTCTTAAGGCTGGCTGAGATTTACTACTTCACGAAATATATAAATATATCTATTATAAAATTTTTAATTAAACTCTTAGAAACTTTTACAGTAGAACATCAATATTTTCTGGGTAGGTGAAATCTTTTATATTACATTTTTATTTTGCAAGAAAATAAATTATACAACTTAAAAAATAAAATCCAAAAATTAAGCAGTTCATCAAAATATTTCAGCCTACTGCATACAGAAACTGCTACCATTTAAAATTGTACAGCATTATTATCTTGGTATGTAGTGGCACACATTCAAAATCGTATATACCATACGAGGAGATTACAACTTAGGAACTCAAATTTGTTCAACACTCCAGACAACATATATAGTGTAGATGACAGGAAAGCTCTCATGTAATGTTTATTTCACAAATATGACCTTGGAAGAGTTTATAAGATAGCATCCCAGTCATTTACATGAAAATAGAAAAACCAGCTTGAGTTTAAGATAGCAAATCTTTCTGGAAAACTAGCAAATCTTTCACCCAAATTGAATTTTTAAAATCTGCCCTTTGAGCAGGGCTAATGAACTCCTACTGCAAATAATGCAAAATACTTTTAAGCTACCCCAGTCATATTTTGTATTAAATTTAATAAAAAGCAAAAACAAGAAAGCTAACATTTCATTTTTGGAAATTTTAACATTTACGCACAAAATAAGAGTCAGAGAATTAAACAGATTGACAGAATACAGGGACCCCTCCAATAAATGTAAAATTGGAAGACTTCAGAATTTATTTCAAGATCCTCATTAAATTATTGGAACAGTAATGGTTTAATATTTATTTCATTGTAAGCATTAAAATTGTTCTATATTTTTACTTTGTAAATTTTATATCATGTCTTTTTTACTTTGACAATGAGATGGCAACAGAAGTTAACATTTTCCAGATGGCTTCGTCTTGAAATTAAAGATGAATGTTTGAAGCTTAAATTAACCCCTGAAGAGCCTATTGCCATACTACTCATGGCGGGGAAAAAAGTACATATTCATCCCAGCTCGGATAGCACTGATTTTAAGTGCACATTATAGAAAAGGGACCCAATAAAGGATACTATCTGTGATTCTGTCTTTAGCAAATTGCTGGTATGTTTTTTTTTTTTTTTCAGATTTTTTATTTAAATAAGCAAATCTATCGTCAAAATGTATTTAAAGAAAATTCAATAATGATATAGGCACCTTGTCAACTAAATGGTTTTCATAAACATCAAAAAGTAGTTAAACTTTTGTGTACATAACAAAAAAAATGATGAAAACTGTGAGTCTATTACTGCTGTTCTATTTCCCAAAATACAATTAGGACATAATTAGCTATTAAAAAATTTATAAAATTTAATAGAAAACTTTGCTATGGATTTAGTTACCCACTTTTGCATTAAATTTGCCTTTATAAATCAAAACATCATGGCTCTCATTCTTAAATTAAATGACCCAAACAATGAGAAGTTCCAAAAAAGTTCTGAGAACAATTCTGATTTAAAACAACAAATATTAAACATTAAAAAATGGTCTGTAATATTCTCCTTCCATTGTTTCTTCCTTTGGCATTCTTGTATTAGATAAGCAAATATGCCAATACCAAACTATTTGTTAAACATAAGGACCACAATTGTCACAAATTAAAATTTATCCATTGTTAGCAGTCATTTAATTAGAGAAAATGGTGAGCACTATTTTAGTTTAATTCTTCACAATATGTTTGGTCTAATAACTGACATATACTACTACCGTAGAGCTTAAGTGTAAGATTTTAAATTAGAAACAAAATTCCAATTTCCTATGAGTTTCAGAACAGGCATTTGACTATAACCAGCAAAACTTTAAGTATTTTAAACTCGCTTTCCTTCATTCAGGAGGCAGCTCACAAAGCCTCTTGGGATTAGGGACAGATTTCATAAAATGCTCTGGAAAGCACTCTGCAATAATACTGTATGTCTTTCAATGCTCCAGCACTTTTATGTCCTACCATCTTGAAAATCATGTTTTAACTTTTACTTAATATCAAACAAGATATAAAATAATTTGCAAGAAAATTTGAAATGTGCACCATAATGAATAAAAATCCATGTTGAGTCATTCTTTCCCAATGGGGAATAAGTTCTTTTTTAAATTGTTCATGTCCTTATGTCCTAAAATCTTCACTACTCTGGGTATTCCATTACCAGCAACTAATAAGTTGCTACTTTGGATTGACTAAAAGGAACAAGTGTTGCCTTCTGAACATTTTAAAAATGTTTATTTTTAAAATATATAAATATATATGTACATATATTTGGCAAGTTTACTGTTCATAGTAAGACTGCAACAATTTTGCTTATGCTTTTTAGGTCTTAAATTGTGGTTTTTCTCTTCCTTCCAGGTGACTGACACTTATTACTTTTTAAAACAGAACGTCTTCCTTACCAGAAACCTGAGGCTACAAATCCCTAAATCAAGAGACTTTACATACCAAAATATTTCTATGCTACAGATTAAGAGATCAGTTACATAACTGTATTATGTGAGAGCAGATTTCTACCTTGTTTTTAATAAATTTGGATGTGGCATAATAAATATTAGGTATATAAATATTAAGTGTGTTAGTAAACACACTTAACATATTCGTTTTGCTATTTTGACTCTGCAATCAAAATGACCTATCTCCATATTTTTTCTTTTAAACTGAAGCAACAATTAATATAAGCTTCACTTTTTCAAAACAAGCTCTCCAGCCATACAAGATTAAAAAAAAAAAAAAAAAGCTCATCATTTAACACCAAACAATTAAAACAGCAGTCTCCTGCTTAAAGAAAGCCAACATTTGTAAGTTGGGAAAATTTAATACCATTTTTAGGCCACCATTAAAATCCAGTTATTATACTGAAGCAGTGTTTGAACAAATAATTTGCTACTTATTAAATACTTATCGTCTCACCTACATCTGCCCTCTCCCAATGTTGTGTAGACCAGCTCACTCCTTTGATCAAAAGAAACCAAGAGTGCTATTTCTAGTTTTAATTGCATTTTTAAAACAAAACATAACAGCATTTTTCAGTGCACAAATATCTGAAGATCCTTCCTTGTGCAAGCACATTTTTGTAAGAGAGGAAAAAAAGAGAAAAAAGCAATAAGAACCCCGCCCTCATCTTTCCCAACTGTATTTCTTCAGGTGGGCATAAATCAAATTTACCTTTAAAAGTTCATAAAGGGCTCTTCATGAATGCAAGTTTCTCCACAAAACAGCATGCTGTTAAAGAGTGTGCAACATGAAGGAATGCCATCATGCTAACTAAGGTGATTGCCAAAATATAGTTGTTTTGTTACGTAAGGCAGAGATTTTAATATTTATGTAATCAAAGTCCAAATAAACCTTCCTCCAGCACAAACTGTTACAACTTTCTGCCCAAGCACTTCAAAATTTGGGTTCTTAATTTGGTCCATAATATTCAAAATTAGGCCATATATATGAAAGTGTTGATATCAGATTCATCTCTTCTGATGTATTTGTGCTCTATTAACCATTCTATTTGCTCTTTAATCATCTTCTTCTGTGGCAAGAACATGTTTTTCAAAATTTCTACTAATTCAGTCTGCAGCTGAGCATTACTAATTTTCTTTCTCATCTTCATTATTTGTATGATTGCTTCCTAAAAGAAAAAAATAAGAGCATTAATATATTAAATTATTTAAGTAAAACAAAACGAAAAATGACTTATGTATTTCATCCTCTATTCAACATCTATCCAAATGATTAGCAGTCACTAGATTAATCTTGAGACCAGCATCTTTTACCTAACAAATAAAAATATCTTTTTTTCTCTCACTGTAAAAGAAAATCTGATTAGAGAGATTTTGAAAAATTAGGAAAAGCAAAATTCTCTATAACTCCTCTGATGAAAGAAAACCACATTTAATGTTTTGGCCAATTCCTTTCATACACCATGTACATTAAAAAATTTATCTTACCTGTGAACACAATATGTATGTAATCTGGTATTATGTTAAAAATCAATTAAGATACAGCAAACCCCTACACATACCTTTCCCCTTGCACTGTTCTTTGTGTAGTAGCAGAGGCCAGTTGGTGTCTGTTTTAAAAAGTGATAATTACTACTGTTTATATATTTATCAGATAAGTTTTATTTTTTATATTATCTTCAGTTTGTACTGATTCAATGAAATGTTTTAACTTTCTTCAGGAATAAGCATTTTTCATCTAAGTCAGTTTTATAAATATTTTCCTTGGTGGTTTCTTTAATTACTATTAAGCTTATAATAAAAATAACTAGAAAATTATCAAATATTCTTTTTTAAATTATTTTTTAGGCAAGGCAACCCTTGGTTGACGTCACAGACTGCAAGGACCTTGTCAGCTTACAATCCTTTATTTTTTTATTTTTTTATGCCTACAGCACCTGGTATTCCTAGGTGGTCTCCCATCCAAGTACTAACCAGGCCCGACCCTGCTTAGCTTTCAAATATTCTTTTCTCTTGTCTTTTCCAGCCCAAGCTCTCTCCTTGGCCAGCAAAAGGCATCTGTCTGTCTTGCTCAAGATTAGAATTTGTTGAAAATGAAATGTGAAAACAAAAAATGAAGCAATATTTGCTTTACCATTCAAAGTGGAGTATTGTTCTTTCCCTTTCTGACACTGCTGAGGTTGCAGGCTCGAGGCCTTTCTACTGTGGCTGAGATACGCTACAAAATGAAGTTTTGCTGCAAAGCAATAGACTTAGAAATCAGGCACTACTCAGTAAGAGAAAAGTGCCTTCAACTTCCCCTGTATAGACATGAAGATTCTTTCACTGTCACTAGGTCAGGTGAATTCCTCCCATTCTCAACATATCCAGATGCCATGATCTTGATCACAGGGATTTATGCCAAGGGTACAAATAGAAAGAAGGAGAAGTCTGTCCCTTCAGGCATTTGAAGATTATAAGAACCAAGGAAGAGAAGAGGAACAACTGTAAATGTCCCAATTTCTCCTCTTCTAGACTTGGTAAAGGTGAAGACAGTAGTTGTATTAGAGAGAGAAAAATGGAAAGCAGAGGGGCTCTGGCTCTGGTCCCCATTTAATATGCTGGAGGTCACTTGAAGAGTGGGATGATATGATGGAAATAATATGCACTCCTGAATCTCTCTCAGTTCCCACATGACACAGAGTTCAGAGCTAATGGACCTGCCACTGGGCCTTTAGTGGCAGGTGAAGGTGATCCTGCAGCAGATGATAATGACAGTGTACAATGAAGGCAAAGGGGGCCACACAGAAGATATGGCATAGTTTCAGAGGGCTCAAGGGCTCAGTTAAGAGCAGAGGACAGGCAGGTAGAGGAGGGAAGAGACTATGTAGCCTTTCCCAACTGGAAAAAGAATAATTATAGTTCATCTGCTATAGACATCAGCAGTAGATAGCAACAGAAAGTCAAATTCCCGTAGGTGAGAGAGAAAGCACTCCACAGCTGCTAAGAGTAAGAACCCAAGACACTGTCACAACTGTATAAATATTATAGATGATCCCTTCACTGTCACTGCAAGGTCAAATGAATTACATCTAGATGCCATTTGTGAAAATTGCAAAGAATGGGGATGGGCAGAGTAGGATCAGGGAGAAATAAGATGTCTCGGCATTACCTAAAGGGACAGCTTGGATTACTGGAATGGGCATAACTATGGATTAGTTTAAGATAAAACAAAAAAACCTTTATTTTCTCTGCGCATCTTACAGTATGACTATATACTACCACCACATT
>NW_006436543.1:330697-365378 GCF_000325575.1 Pteropus alecto | reverse complement strand
CTACTCCTTTGTCAAATTATATGTTCTATAAGTAATAAAAAAAATTAATCTTTTCCTCTTATTTGTTTCCTATTTCATTGCATTGGCCAATAATTTCAAACAATATTAAATAATGATAGTAAAACAGGTACAAAGAATGGGGATGGGCAGAGTAGGATCAGGGAGAAATAAGATGTCTCGGCATTACCTAAAGGGACAGCTTGGATTACTGGAATGGGCATAACTATGGATTAGTTTAAGATAAAACAAAAAAACCTTTATTTTCTCTGCGCATCTTATAGTATGACCAGTTACAATGGTCATATATTAGCTTGCAATAGGTATTCTTTATCATGGATGGAAGGTATCATAACTCTAGCTTTAAAACATTTTTTAAAATGTTCCCTAATTTCACATTACAAAGGAATTAGAAATCTTAAATTAAAATTAAAATATGTTAATTCTAGAATTGAAATTTGTTGCTGAGATACATTTATTCAGGTATGGTCAAAGGAAGACACAACCTAAAACCAAGGTTTTGCCCAACCAACAGAATCTACCAGAGTCCGCCAAGCCATACAAGCATCTCTTTCAGCAGATGAGAATGTCATCAATACAACTTTTAAATTCCAGTAAAATGGAAAGTAACTCTTCCTTACAAAAAATTTGAATTCCTACATGTTTTTAAATTCAAAAAAAGGGGGTTTAAAGATTAAAAACAAAAACAAAAATAAACAAAAAGCCAAAGTTTTTCAAATTTTAGACATTCTGTCTTAACATTACAAACCTGGGTTCTTAGTATTCTTAGTTGAACTATTCCTTCATTCTCTTCTTCTCTCATTCTTTCTGTAGTGAGCTGCAAGCGTCCAATCAGGTTGATTTTACCTCTTTTCTGAACTTTTGCATTTTTTCTATAAAAAACAATGCATCAATATCTTACAGAGAAAGGCCTTTTAAACATCATATTATAGCAACAATGTCTGAAAGAGTCAGAAATATTCTAAAAATTAATATCCAAAACTGCTTAAAGGAAAAGTAACAAATAACCAACATACAGTTTTATTTAAAATAAACCCTATGATTTCCCCAAAACACAATAAAGGCTCTGTTAATAAAACAGGGATGACTACACTCCCTGTAATAACAAAGTTAATGTAATTTATACTGCTATGGAATTGGTTAGATAATTGAAGATATATGGGTTGTATTTTAGCATTATCTTCTAACTGGATCTTAAGAAAAAAATGCTTTGCGTGGGTAAAGCCAGCTTTAAAATGTAAAAGGATGGTTTACTTTAAAGATGAAAAGCAATACAATAAAATGTCAGAACTCAAAATGTATCCATGAATAATATATAAAGTAAACATCTCTAATTCATTAACATGTTTAATAAACAACTAAATGGCATAAATCTAGAGTGGTGACAGTATACAGATGTTTTAAATATTACGTAAGAAAAATATTTTGCTAAAAATAAAGCACTAAAATTCAAACAAGTTAGTTTTTAGATCGACCAACATAAACCTTACATTAAACTGAACTCCTGGTTCACTGAGAAGAGGGTACCTTCTGTAAAGTCTTTGGGTGAGTTGACTTGAGGTTCATATAATAAAACTTGACGTTTGAGCTTTGGGAAAGCTACTAACGACTATGAAGAATAAAGAGAAAACAATTAGCATCTATAAATAGAGTTAGATACTAATATCAATTCTCCAACATGAACAATACA
The DNA here is from genome assembly GCF_000325575.1 of Pteropus alecto. Classification (NCBI taxonomy): domain Eukaryota; kingdom Metazoa; phylum Chordata; class Mammalia; order Chiroptera; family Pteropodidae; genus Pteropus; species Pteropus alecto. The sequence continues at coordinate 363,670 of NW_006436543.1, read as the reverse complement.
GGTGAGGAAACATTATAAACACAAATTCAGAATTCAAACTTTTACTTGGTACCTCCATGACTATAACAACGTAAATGCACAATGAGGACAGACACAACGAGAAGAGTTGGTTATGAGGAAGTGATGAATGCTCTCTTTACAATAAGACAAGAAACTAAAAAGACTGATTACATATGACCCACCACAAACACCACTTGCCAGTTATTTACCAATTGTTTCTCTCTAGGTAATTTAAGAGATCTATGGGGTAGGGATATAATGTAATTACAAGCAAAGGCTAAAGAGTACATTTTACGAGCCCTCAAAAGGACCAAAGTTGTCTAATTCTTAAATTTTTAGTTATTATAAAATCAATGAACAAATTCTCATTATGAAATCTTCGCCACACTCCTCACAGGTAATATTTAAATACCAACTCAATCTTTCTCTCTCTCTCTCTCTCTCTCTTTTTTTTTTTTTTGCCTTTCTCCATCTTAGAAACTTGCTTATTTTCAATTTCTTTTCTTCCATAAATACTTCTTTGGTTTATTTTTCTTGGTTAAAGTCATTTCAGAATTATGAATTTATAAAATATAAGCAAGCTAACACATATGTCCTGCTTTGTGAGAAGATACAATTTTAAAAACAGAACACATAAAAACAAACAAACCCATAATGTCCTTCTTAGCTCAGCATCGGGAAGTTCAGTTGCCAGTTTTAGATTTTCAAAGCTGATTTTCTCTCTGGGTCTTTGGTTCCATGCAAATAACACAGCCAGTTGAAACGTTGTTACCTCCAAATCATACTGACCTACTTCATTCTTAAATGTTATCTATAATAGATAAAGTAATTTAAAAAAATAAGAATCTCTTCATAATGATTACAATTTCTCTAATCTCTCTTACATGAGATTATATTTGGAAAAGATTGGTAGTTGTCTTCCAATATCCATTCTTCCTTTCTTATATGGTAATAAAATTTTTAGCAGACCTTAATGACTGTCCAGAATAAAGGCTCATCTCCCAACTTTCTCTGGAGCAAAATTTAGCCATGTGACTGAGTTCTGGCCAATGAGATATAAGTGGAAATGATGAAGTAAACTTCTAGAAGTTGCCCTTAAAGGAACATATACTATACCCTCGCCTTTCTGTTGTGCTGGAAGACACAGGAGAGATGATACTGGATTCTGCAAACAAGGGCAATACCTTAAGAATGGTGACATAACCAGAATACTATGTTCCTAACAAGTTCATGGAACAGAACCACTATATCTGCTCAAACTTTTAATGTGAGAGAAGCAAAAAGCTATCTTGTTTAAGCAACACTTATTTGGAGTCCTGCTACTTTCAGCCAAACCAATATCTGAACTAACACAATATTTACTTACAATTCCATTTGACATGAGATGATGCCAATGTAATTTTCTACCGCTATGATTTTTTTTGTAGAATTCTTCTACTTCAGGTATCAAATCTTCCAGTTCAGTAGGAAGTGAGACAAAGACTTTCTCAGAACTTCTTGACCAGGCACCAGCATTCAAAATTTTTATATTAACTGAATCAGCTATAGGCAAGAATATCAGAAAACTATAAGGTAAATAATCTTGACAATGGATAAAATTCAAAATAAATAAACAAACATATACATACATACAAGGCAAGCTTTGATAAAAAAAAAAACAAGACTAAAGCTTTTGTTAAAAAGTGTCCTTTTGTTTCCAAAATAAGGGTTAGCAAATCTAAAGTCTGTTTTGCAGGATGTCTTCAAAGAATGTGGTCTTTGTAACATCTTTCTATCTATTACTGTCAAGGTTCATTTTTAATTTACTGGAAAACAAAGATTTTTTTAAAAAAGTTAAAAAAAATATATATTATACACATAAATTATAAAATACCTGGTAAAGCCAATTTATTATTTTTGTGCATTTCCTTAAAAGCCTGGTTCAAATCTTCAGATACTTTTATGTCCTGAAACATTCTAGCAAGCTTGTTTACATAATCTGCAGGCATACCAACTTCCTATGAAAATGAAAGACATAAGAGGTAATAAATAATATATAATCTGATATACTGTTGGTAAAACTTTTAATGGAAAACTAAATCTTAGATGCTTTAATACAAAATTCGTCCTCTCTTATTTATTACAATATCTGTAGTCTAATACCTATTAAATTTGATTCATAAAACCAATAGGTTAGTACAGGCAATCCTGGCTTTCTTTGCACAATTCCAATATTCATGAATTTCAGTTACCATAGTATGAATAAATAGCACCAGTCCCCCAACAACATAGTTCAACTTTCAGTTACCATTATATGTTAAGTGTGAGTAATGCATAAAATATAACCTTCACTTCTAGCTCCTCAATCTACAAATAATTACACAAGTAACAGAGGACATCACATCAGTGAACAATCACAATACTTCTTTCAAAATCTGTTCACCCAGACAGTAAAGCATGTAGTTTTGCTGCATCTTTGTGTTCCAGTGATAAATCTGCATGACAGTAACAAAAATAGATAATTGAAAAGAGGTAACTGGCAACAAAAATGATAAAAGTATAGTAAAGAAATGAAAATAATGCCGGAAGTGAAAACAAAACAGAACATAACAGGAGTTACAGAAGAGCCTACTCTTTTTTGGTTGTCATGTTGATACTGCCAACGTTAAAGACTTAAGTATGCAGAGCCATAGGAAGTTAGTGAAGGCAAACTGTCAATGTAAATGAGAAAAATTGTAGTGATTAAAAAAAAGGATAAGATGCCCCAGAGGAAGTGATATCAGCAAAAATTTTCACAACACTGAAAACCCAAAAGACAAAAGGCTCGAAGCTGATCTAAACTTACAGAGAGAATGACAACTCTCCAAGGCATGCAAAAGATGCTGACTCAGCATTGCAAGTTACAAGACATGAAGGCAAGCTCTAGTCAATCCACTCTTCATTTAACAGTAATATTGAGATAATTCATTTACCACAAAATTCACCCTTTTAAAGTGTACAATAAAGTGGATTTTTGTACAGTATTTACAGTTCTGTAACCATCGTCACTACCTAATTTTAGAACATTAGAACATTTTTATCACCCCCTAAAAAAATCTCCATACTTATTAGCAGTCATTCCCCATCATCTCCTTCCCTAGCTCCTAGGAAACAGCTAATTTACTTTCTGTCTCTACAGATTTGGCTATTTTGAACATTCTGTATTAGTGGAATCATACGATAGGTGTTTTTGTGACAGGCTTGTCAGTTAGAATGTTTTCCAAGTTATCCATGTTGTAGCTTGCATCAGTACTTCATTTCTTTTTATTGCCAAATAATATGCTATGTATAAACCACATTTTATCTATGTATCAGCTGACAAATTGGGTTGTTTCCATTTTTTGGCTATTATGAATAATGCTGCTGTGAATGTTCATGTGCAAGATTTTGTGTGGTCATGTTTTCATTTCTCAAGTGGAATAACTTAAGAGTAGAATTGCTGGGTCAACTCTATATTTAACTTTTTGAGGAACTACCAAATAATTTTCTAAAAAGGTTGCACCATTTTATACTCTCACCAGCAATGCACAGGGTTACAATTTCTCTTCCTCAACAACATTTATTATTGTCTTTTTTATTTTAGCTATCCTAGTGGGAGTAAAGTGGTATCTCATTGTGGTTTTGATTTGCATTTCCCTAATGATTAATGATATTGAGCATCTTTATATTTACTTATTGGCTATTTGTATATCTTCTGTGAAAAAATGTCTATTCTAATCCTTTGCCTATTTTTTAATTGAGTTGTGTTTTTACTGTTGAGTTGTAAGAATTCTTTATATATTCTAGATGCAATATCGGACATATGAATTCAGAGTACTTCCTTAACTAATCTTGTTTTTTTTTTACAAGGAAATAAAAACTTTAACTCTGAAAGTTTGTTTTAAATTACAGTGTAATTTTACAGATAGTAAGAGTTTTTAATGTTCTGACAAAAAATTTCTGAAATCAGTCACAAAATAATTTTTCCCACTGACTGTTAATAATATTAAGATCATTTTGCATAGTCTTAGTTTGCATAGTAATTTTTACTATCCCACGCTACAAAGCAGAGCTATCTGTAAATCCGGAATTTGAAACATATTTATACATGTAAAGACATATTTATTTTAATATAACTCAAATTCCATTAAAATGAACTGAAAGGAACGGACAACATATTTTGATATGGAAATTTAGTCACAATGAGCAATGATTACCCTAAAATAAGCCATCATCTTTTACCTACTGATTCTTTTTGTTATAAAGAAGTATTTACTTACAAACATCTTCATAGTTAAGCAGTTACTAACAACTTAAAAATTATTTGTCCTGTAGCCTACTTAATAAGGTCAGTTCAAACAAGAGCAAAGGTGCTTCGCTACAAGTCTTTATTAAGAAGATATACTTTAATAGATATCATTTTGTTTTATGTAACTGATATCATATGGTTATAAAATATATCTATTTCTTCAACATTAAAGATATCACTAAAATGTATTACTTAAGCACACATATCAACTATGTGCTAAACAACAAATACTTTTAAAAATTACTTACTCTTAGCCACTCTACCATATTCTCTTCAATTTCACTATCAGCAGAGATGTCCAATATAAGACGTCGCGTCAAATGAGCTTTGTGATATCTCATAAAAACGTCTTTGTTTTGTACGTATTTGAGTACCAAGAGCTGTACACACAAAAAAGTTACTGTCAATTCACATATATGCTTAGCCAACTCTTTCAGACCTCTCTTTATCTCCCAATTGTCAACATTCAGAAATTTATAAAGCATATTTACAGGCCTACTAAACTGCCCATCTCTGAAAAATAATCAATCCTGATATTCTATTTGCTACTTTAAAAGTTAGCAAATTTGAGACTTTAACCAAATAACCTTTTAGTTCCTATAAACATCTTCAAATTTTATATAAAATGCAAAAGTGAGTGGTTCTTTCCAATTTCCTCTTCTACATATCTTATTTACCTTTTTCTGACACTAATCTCTCTAGGCTTTAATGTTTATACTTTCTCTATATCCTTATTCATTATTTTCATGTTTGTATTCCTGGGCTTTTATTACACTAACAAAAGGAGACAAATATAAATGAAAGCAACTGCTTCTTTATCTACACTCACTCACCCCTAGTTATCTATTTTGAATTCTCACAAAAAGAAAGAAGTTAAAAACTCCCAGTCTTTCGTCAATTGTTCCAAACACCATCGGCACCATTTTCCTTTTTGTTTTCCCTTTAATAGGTGCTAGAATTTAATTGCCTAAAAAGAATTAATAAAGGGGTAATGCTATTCCCTTTTCTGGAAGTTACGGAATAAAAATTTTCATTTAGAAAAATAACTAACTTATTGAGATCTTGCACTGCAAAATTTCATATTAGTTCCTTATAATGCACATTTTTAAAAAAATGATGTTATCACAGAAAGTCTTATAAGCAAAACACAAACTCAAAGTAAAAAAAATATATATATATTACGTACCACTTCTTTAAGCTTCGCTTCGATCTCTTCAGAGGTTAGTTTTTTGCTTAATGGTGTTTTTCTTAGTAACATGTCACAGTAATTGGCAAGTAGCTCAGGGCATTTTGATTCAGGCTGAGTTTTTAATCCCACCCTAAAAAGCAAATTAAAAGCAGTTAATGAAAAAATGATTGATATTTGCAAATATTTTTTCTAAAGCCAATTTTTCACAAACAAATTTCTTATGTTGTATAAATCCAGTGATAAGGGCCGGAACTAGAATGAACAAGAAGACATCTACGGTGCATAATTAAGGAGGCACTCACTCTTAGGTTCTCATAAATGTACTTGTAGGACCTGAGAGTGAGACTGCCTTAAATTTTTGTACCCTAGGTGCCTTTTTGCTTCATTCTAGTGGTGGCCTTGCCAATAATATATGAAAGATTTTATTCAGACACCTGCTAAAATACTTTTGAAAAACTGAGTAAATCTGTGCATGTTTATACATTAACATTTAAAACTTTTCATTATTAATATGTTAAGATAAACCTGTTATGTCACTCTTTGAAATGTTTCCAATGTAACCTAAACTCCATACCAATGTGATAGCTTTCATCATGCATTTTAAAATACTGTAAGAACTTGTATCTCTCACTTAACAAAAATTTAAAACCAAAGGTATGGTGCCTTTATTCTTGAAAGTCTTGAATTTCTTTATCCTACTTCTTTAAACTATATATGTACATTCAATATTTTAAAATTTCTTGTGTATATAAAATCCAAGTGTTAGTGTACCAGATTTGAGTTATCATTATAAATATACAACTTATCAAAACAATTATAGTGTGTATAAAACATGAATATGCAAAATTTTACTGTATTAACTCTTAAAGATGTGGATAAAACTTTTTTCCTTTCCAATTATGAATCCAAGAATCACAATCAATTTCAGTTCTACTTTTTATTTTTATATATATGCATGTCTTTGCCCTGAAAACTCGTATTCACATAAGTAGACAGAACTGGAAGTTTTCTTACGATGTTAGTTCATTGAGCACTTCCTGAGTTATTTGCTAAAAAAAATACATGATCTAACGAAACTATTTTTAAAAATGCATCCAACTGGCCACCAATTATGCTGAAAGCAAAGAATTGAAAACCATGATCTGCAAAAGAATCTGATACTGAGTCATTAGAAATTCATTTTCTGTACCTCAACAATGTTTCAAAATATTCCTTTTTTATGCAACATGGAGGCTTTTTTATATCCTAAAGCTATATACCAACCAAAGTAAGAATAAGAGAAGTATAACTTTCTTTGGAAAATAAGGAAGAGTAATTGGAGAAAGAAGTGGACAGAAGAAATTGCAATAATACTTCCACCAGAGGGCTCAATTTTAGAAAAGAATAGATGTGCAAGTTAAAGATTTAGAAACTGATTTCCTAAAAAGTATCCACACTGGCATACTCTAGGAAACTTTCTGTATCTCTCAAGGTAGATATATGCCAGTCTGAAGATCACTAACTTACTTTGCAAGAATCTATTCATCTCCTCCAATCTATTCGCACTGCCAATGCCTAGCTCCTGCATGAACTACTGTAATATCTGCAGTGGTCTATCTCCCTTTCTCCAATTCAACCTGTTGAGAAGACAGCTGTCAGTCTTTTGTTGTTGTTTCTTTGAACACAGTGTAGAATTTTACCACCCCCACCCCAGCTATTTTAGCCTTTTTTGTTGTTTTCAGTTTTAAGCTGTTATACTGTGATGTGCCCAGGAAAGTTTTAATTGGCATTTACCCTGCTTGGGTCTCAAAGAGATGCCTGAGTTTAAGAGTCGGTATCTTTATCAATTTTGGAAATTTCTGGTCGATAGCTCTTCAATTATTGCTTATGCCCTCCTTTCTATCTTCTATGATTCCAACTACACATTGTTATAGATATTTTACCATTTTTCAGATGACAACGTCCATCTATTTGTCCATTTAATACTTATTATCTTTTTAAGATTATTATTGAGATATAATTCACACCATACAATTCATCCATTTAAAATGTGCAATTCAATGTCTTTTAAGTATATTCATAAAGTTGTGCAACCATCATAATAAAATTTTAAAACATTTTCAATACTCCAAAAAGAAACCCCATACTCATTAGCAGTTAAATCTCGTTCTCTACCTGCCCCTTCCTCTCAGGTCCTGGCTACAGTTAATCTCCTTCCTGTCACTATGGATTTCTTTATTCTGGACATCTCATACAGATGGAATCACACAACATGTGGTCTTCTGTGACTGATTTCTTTTACTTAGCGTAACGCGTTTCAGTTTTGTCCACATCATATAGCATGTATCAATAGTTCATTCCTTTCTAAAACATATTTATCTTTCTATTGTGGTGAAAATAAGCATTTTAACCATTTTTATGTGTACAATTCAGTGGCATTCAATGTTCTGCAAATATCGCCACGGTCAACGTCCAGAACGTTTTCATTATCCTAAACAGAAACCCTATGCCCATTAAACAATAACTTCCCACTCCCCCAACTCCATCCCTGGTAACATGTATTCTATCCTATTTTTTCTATCAATGAACTTGACTATTCTAGATACCTCATATAAAGAGAATCATACAAAATTTGTGCTTTTGTGTTCAGCTTATTTTACTGAGCACATTATTCTCAAGGTTTTATTCATGTTGCAGCATGTATCAGAATTTCATTCCTTTTTATGGCTGAATAATATTTTGTTGCATGGATATACCATAATTTGCTTAACCATTCATCAGAAAATGGCATTTGGATGGTTTCTATTTTTTTGGCTAATAATAATGCTGCTATAAATACTCATATACAAATTTTAGAGTGGATGTATGTATGCGCTCATTTTTCTTGTGTCTACACCCAAGAGTGGAACTACTGAGTTAAATAGTAACTCTGTTTAACTTCTTGAGGAGCTATCAAACTGTTTCTAAAGCCGCTGCACACCAACTGTATATGATTCTAACCTCTCCACATCCTCATCAACACTTGCTAACATCTTTTTAATTTTAGCCATCCTAGCAGGTGTGAATGGTATATCACTCTGGTTAAGCTATTAATTTTAATTAATTGAATGTCCTTATCTGTAAACTCCAATATTGGGATCATATGAAAGTCTGCTTCTAAAATGATTTTTCTCTTAGTTGATCATAAGTTTCTCTGCCTTCACAGGACTAGTAATGTCATACTGAATACTGGGCACTGCATATAAAAGAATCACAGAGGAACCAGATGATGTTACCTTCCATTAAGAATGGATTCATCCTTTGTTCTGCTATGAAAGAGGCTAATAACTTTAATCCAATCAGGAACTGAGTTCAATCAATCTACTTCCGGTTAGCCGCTGAATCCAAGGAATGTTCCTCCTGGGCTTTCAATTAGAGCCTAGTGGGTTTTGCCATTCCATTCCTGTGTTACCACCAAAAGCTCCGCTGGCTCTTAGCAGTACTGCTTAGCTTGAGCCAAACCTAATTCGTAGCTGCTGCTTTTCAGGGAAACATAACTACGAATCCTCGGTTAACCTCTGAAAGGTTCTCTCTCATTTCTATGTTTCAAATATTTTGTCCTAGCTGCCTCTGTAGCTCTTTGGTAATATAAAAATTACAATTTTCTATATTACCTGATTTTCCTGGTTGTTCTCAGTGAAAGCATTAGCCTACCACAAACTATTCTATCCTTCCTCAGAAGTGAGTCTCCCAAATAACTGGATGCTACTAGCAGTTTCATTTTTTGTAAAACATCACCTTCACCACTTCCAACAGCCACGACAACCTGGATCAGCTAATAATACTCCTTTTATTCCACAGGATTTTTTCTACTTTAATTTGGTGCTAAAGGTAGGACATGGTGACCTAAGAATTAGAAAATAAAGAGAAATCCAGCGATTTTCATTTCTAGGAAACTGTAGAAACACTTTCACACACATAAAATGACAAATATACAATATTAATCACTGGAGCACTATTAGTAATAGCAAAATATCAGAAACTACTTAGTGTGGCAATAAAGGATCAATTAAATAAACTATGCTAGATCTACCAGACAGAATGCCATGCTACTATTAAGAAAAATGAAATTATAAAAAACCCACTGCAAACATGCTGTGTTGAAATACTGAGAGTATTCTCCCTAAGATCAGGAACGAGACAAGAATGTTCACATTCACCACTGCTATTCGTCACTGTACTAGAAGTTTCTAGTTAGATCAATTAGGCAAGAAAAAGAAATAAAGGCATCCAAGTTGGAAAGAAAGAAGTAAAAGTATCACTATTCACAGATGTCATAATCTTGTATGTACAAAGTATGAAAGAATTCACAAAACAACTACTAGAGCTAATTCAGCAAAGCTGCAGGGTACAAGATCAACACGCATAAATCGGTGTGGTTTTATGCACCAACACTGAACAATCCACAAGGAAAATAAGAAAACAATTCTATTTATAACATCCAAAAGAAAAACATACCTAGGAATAAATTTAACCAAGAACATGAAAGCCCAAGCAGAGTGAAAGCGCCACCAGTGCAGGGTTGCAACCTTGCATGGGGTGTCAGAGCCTACGCTGGGTAAGTTAGACATTCACTAGAAAGGCTAAGTATCAGGTGTCAAAACCCAAACAGAGAGCGGGTGTGTTGACACGGAGGAGTGGCCAGGTATGGAGTACAAGAGACCAAATAGGTAAGGAGGGTGTCTGTATAAGGAGAAGGTACGATGGGAGATGTTAAGATTTCAGCGGGATGAAGAAGGCATCCATGTAGGGGGTGACCCAGCTTGAGAAGTCAGAGAGAGAAATGTATCCATAAGGAAACAAGGCCAGGCATCATAGTTGTAAATATGTGTGTGTACCTTTATATTTGTCCAATGAGAGGGCCTTGACGCAGTGACATCCTAATAGCAATGAATATACCTAGCATCAGATCTTGTCCACTAAATATCACCATCTAAAAGAAATGAGGGCTCTGTGAAAAAAATCGCTGATTCTAAGGCTAGGCAAGGGAAAATAGAAAGTGAGTCTGGAAATTCTCATGTGCCAAAAGGAAAGGAAGAGTTTACTGTTAAAACAACAACAACAACAACAACAACAACAACCCTAAAACCAGTTCGCATTAGTAAAATCTAGGATAATCTGAAAACTAAAATAAAGAATGATAGAAAATTATAACCCAATGATTAAAATAGAAAACTATGAGTCCATACTGACATGATAAATCAATGTAAAAGTTGAAAATTTGATAAGCAATGGGATCTTTATAGAGTTTTAAAGTGCTAGTCACAAAATAATTACAAAGAGAAAAAGAAAAACTTTGCAGTGTTGAAAAGTCTGACAGACATGAACTTAATCAAGTGATCAAAGTATAAAAAAAATCAGTAATGAGATAAATCAAAATCATGTGCCTCAGATAAGGTTCAGTGACAAGAACAAAGTTTCACTTCTGCCAAAGATACAAACCTGAATCTAATTATAAGGAAATATGGGATTAACTCAAACTAAGGAATATTGTACAAAATAACTGGCCTGCAATCTTCAAAAGTGTCAAGGTCATGAGAGTCAAAGAAAGTCTGAAGGATGGTTCCAGACCAAAGAGAACCAAAGAAATATGACTGAATGCAACATATGATTCTGTAGAGGCTAATTTTCTTATTAAAAAAACATTATATAGTCAATCAATGAAATTTAAAATGGTCTGAATAGGTGGTAGCATGCACCAAAGCCAATTTCTTGATTTTGATATCTGTATTGTGATTATATTTGTAGAAAATATATACTAATGTACTGGGAATGATAAAAAACTTTCAAATGGTTCTAGAAAAAAATTTTAATGTATCTCCAAAAAGAAAAGGATAATAACAGCATTTACAACTTTATGAATATAAATTTGACAACGTAGAAAAAATGAACAAATTTCTTGAAAAACACAACTTACCAAAACTAAAACTAGATTAAATAAAAATCTGAAAAACACTGCATCAACTGAAGATATTGAACTTGTGATCAAAATCTACCCATAAAGAAAACTCCAGGCCCAGATGGTTTTAGTCACAAATTCTATCAAACATTTAAGGAAAAAGTTATAGCAATTACATTAATTCTTTTAGAACATACAAAGTAATCCTTATTATGAGGTCAGCATAATCCTGATACTAGAAAATGACAAAGAGATTACAAAAATGAAAACTGGACAAGGCACAAAGACCAGAAAAGAAGAGATAAATCCTTCACGAACATAGACAAAAAGTAATTTAACAAAACGTTAGCGAACTGAATTTAGGAATATATAAAAAGAACAACATATCATGATCAAGGGGAGTGTACCCCAGGAATTCAAACTTGGTTTAATTTTTTTTTAAACCAATGTATTTCTCCACATCAAAAGAATATGGAGGAAAAACTTTATGATCATTTCAACACAGTAAAAGCACTTAATAAAAGTTAGCACCCATTCATTATAAAGTTTTAACAAAGAAAAGCAATCTAGTTAAGGGCATCTATGAAAAACTCTCAGCTAACTTTGTACTTAATGATGAAATATTAATAACTTTCCCCTTGAGCTTGCCAAAAAAAGGCAAGGATGTCTATTCTTACTACTTCTATTCAACACTGTACTTATAATCCTAGCCAGTGCATCAGTGAAAGAAATAGAAGTGGTATAAAGATCAGAAAGGAAGAAGTAAAATTGTCTCTATTCACAGATTACATGATTGTTTACACAGAAAATTTTTAAAAATTTACATAACAATTACTAGAATAACTTTAACATGGTAAAAAGACATGTAACTATATAAAAATCAACTGTATTTCTATATACTAGAAAAATAATAGAATATCAAAGCCACTCATGGAAAAAAAGAACAAAATTATACTACCTGGCATCAAGATTTAGTACAAAACTATATTATCATGACTATATGGTAATGGCCTAAGGATACCCAAATATATCAATGGAATAGAATACAGACCCAGAAAAACAAACACATACTTAAGTCACTTGATTTTTGACAAAAGGCACCAAAGCAAGGTAGTGGGAAATGGAAAGTATTTCCAACAAATGATGATGAAACCACTATGGAAAAGGGCGGCGAGAAGAAATGTAATCCCTAACTTAAACTATATACAAACATTACGATGGATCTTAGACCTAAATGTGAAAACGAAAATGATAAAGTTTCTAGAGGAAAACAAGATTATCTTCATGACCTAAGGGTAGAGGTAGACAAAAGTTTTCTAGACAAAACACAGAAGTGAAAACCATAAAAGAAAAGCATATATTTTACAAAGGACCTGTAAAGGGGATATATAAGAACTCCTACATAGTCCACTAATAAAAAGAACAATCCAATGAAAAGAAAAAGGAGGCCAAAAATTTGAACACTTTATAAAGAAAAATATACGAATACTAAAACATGAAAAAGTACTTAACATCAACAATCATGAGAAATGGCAATTAAAACTACAGTGAGATAGCTCCACTTATATCCAGAATGACTAAAGTTAAATTAACAACACTAAATGGTGGCAAAAATGAGGATCAACTGGTGCTCTTACATTTTGTTGGTATGAGCGGAAAACAGTACAACCACTTTGGAAAACAAACGAACATGATATACTAAAGCATGAATGAAGCTCAAAACACTATGCTAAATTGAAAGAAGCTTTACACAAAAAAAGTACATATTGTATAATTCCATTTATATGAAGTCCCAGATCAGGCAAAACTAATCTATGATGAAATAATCAGAATAGTTGCTTTTAGGAGATAGAGGTGGGACTGACTGAAAATGGAGATGAGGCATCAAGGATGATGAAGATACTGTATATCTTAAGAAAGGTATAAGCACTTCTTAAATCTCACAAAACTATACATTTAAAATACACGCATGACTGTAGGCAATTTTTATTTAAAAAAATAAACACCAAATTCAATTTATCACTGCATGCAGAAGTACTTAAGGGAGTAAAGGTTACTGATGCCTGAAACTTCTTTTGCAAAGTATTTAAAAAGTTGACTGATATATAGGGAGATACATATTTGATAAAGCAAGAGAGTGACTTTACTGTAAGTTTGAGATTTTTTCAACAAAAAGTACTAGGAGCAGAGGAGAATGAGGAATATGAATACAATATGAAGAGATTTCCAAAATGTACTATTATGTTTCATATATTACACAATTCATAGAGAACACAATAAATGCCCTTCTAAACTATGCCAATTACTACAATACTTTTATGACCCAGGTGTCTTCCACTATAATATCACTCAAACAACTTACATAGCTAAAAAAAAAACCCCATCAAAACTAAAAATGATTTAAATTTAAAAACCCCAAATTTTTCCTTAAGAAATGCTATTTTTCAAATATTTTAGCATTATGTATAAATCTGTTTAAACAGCAATTCTCAGCTAGAAATTACATAAAAATCATTTTCCAATTAACCTTTAATCTTTAAATCTTTAGTGCTACTTAGTACTGCCCCGAAGACACCATAACTAGCTCAGATTACTATTTCACTAAATTTCGATTTTCAGATTTTCTATAATACTTAGCACAAGTAAATTCATCCTACCAACAATGAGAGATCGATTTTTAAAAATGGTAAATAAAAATGGTAAATTAAAATTCACTTCCATTCTTTTTATCCTTATGGTAAACTGAGTCATCGTCTATGCATTTACAGGTACTAAAACAACTTTAGTGCCTAATAAGAGAAAAACAAGTAGAGGTTCTAAAAGAATAAGACCAAAACATTTTTCTACTTAAAAAAATAAGGTCAACATATTTTTTGGTCATAAAAGGAGATGACTTAATAGAAAATTAAAAATTAAGACAATTTTTAATAATCAAAGACTGCAAAAATCATAAAAGTAAAAAAAATACAAAAACAAACCTAACAGGATTAGGAAAATAGGGCACTTTGCATATCCAATAACATACAATACATTCCAAAAAATTTAAGATTTTAAACATTTGATTTTTTAAAAACTTACCCTTTCTGCTTCAAAGGTAATTCAAGTTTAAATATGGTAGCATCATTAACAACTGCTTTATATGCCTACAAATAATAATTTAAAATAAAATATGAACATTCTTTTTGATATTTAATAGTTATATAAATTGTTACAATTCCAATAATACAATAAAAATATAAATAAATTATTTTTAATGGTATATTTGGTCTGATAGGATTTTTCAAGTCAATGACTTCAGCATACTCTTTGTCATGTTATGATTATCAATATTCTCAAGTGGGGTCTTAATGCTGACAACTATACCATTTTATCTTATCCACAAATTATCCTTAAAAACATCTTCATACTCTTTTCTCTTCAAACCTCTAATATTCCCTCCCCCATGTACACTCTTAGCTGATGATGCAGCTTCTGATTTCACTGAGAAAACTTTAATAATCAGAATTCCCTCCTATTTCTCTTGCATCATCAATTTTTTCCCTCTCCACTGTTTCTGTAGCATCAGCATATAAACATATTGTTACTTTTCAAGTCTTAAAAATTCTCTCTTGGCTTTGTCCACCTTCAGCTACCGTTTCTTCTTTTTTCTCCTCTCTCTCTCTCTCTCTCTCTCCTCTCTCCTCTCCCTCTCTCTCTCTTTCACTCTCTCTCTTTAGCTCTTTCTCCTAGAGGAATTATCTAATTCACTCTCTGCATCTTCTCTACTGCCGTTCTTACTGGAAATCATTCTAACCAAGCTTTCACACCAGTACTCTGCCCAATCGTTCTTGTCAAAGTCACTCGCAACCTCCATGTTGCTGAAGATTATGGTTAATCCCCATCTTATTTGACCTATAAGCAGCATTTTACAACAGCAGAGAATGCCCTCTTCCTGAAAGTGCTTTTTCCCTTTTCTAGCACACAGGACTCTCCTGATCATTCTACTCATTCTCCTTTCACTTCATGAAAGATCATTCCTCATCTTTCTGATAAATAAATATAGAATGCCCCAGGCTGGACAGTCCTTGGTTGTTTCTTTTTTCCATCCTCATTTATTAACTTGATGATCATAGTGTCAGTGCTTTAAACACCATCTATATGCTGAAGCTCTCAAATTTATTTTTTTCAGGCCCATTCCCTCCCTTAAACTCCAGACTTGACATTGCTACATGAATGTTTAATAAATATTTCAAAGTTAACTTGTCTAGAACTGAGTTCCTAACCGCTCTGCAACCATCTCCACAAAAAGTGCTTCTTTCAAACTCTCCCCCATCTCAGCAAAAGCATATGCTTTCAAATTGGTCAGAACAAAAATCTGAGTGTCATCCTTGACTGGTCTCTTTCTATCGCATTCCACATCTGATTCATCTATTTAGTCTATTTTTATAATGTAATCAGAATCCTGTTTAGTCTATTTTTATAATGTAATCAGAATTCAACTACTTTTGACTACCTCTACCCACTATTGTTCTGGGCCAAGCTTCTGTATTACTTAATTGAATTAAATAGGTTCTTAACTGATACTCCTCCATCTTCACCTGCCTCCCTTCTGTCTATTCTTTTTGCAGCAGCCATGTGATCCTGTTGAAAAGTAAGTCAGGTCCTGTCATTCTGTTCAAAAGCTTTCAATGACTTTCTGCCCTACTCAGAGTAAAAACCAAACTCCTTACCTTGGCTTTACATGATATGGCTTCCTGCTACCTTTTTAACTTCATTTCCCATTATTCTCCCACTCACTCAATCCACTCAAACTACAATGAGCTCTTTCATCTCTGTTCCTGGAACCTGACAGGTACATACCTGCCTTAGAGCCTTTGCATCTGCTTTCCCTCTGTCTGGAACACTCTTCCCTCAATTAGCCACATGATTTATTCCTAATCACTTTCAATCTTAATGCGCATGTCCCCTCAATTAAGCCTTTGAGAAGCCATTAAATTTAATATTTCAAACCACTTTATTACCTCCATACTCTCTCTTAACTCCTTTCCTACTCTGTCTATATCTATCTATCAATGATCGACTGAACCACCTACTACCTACCTTAAAAGAGAAAAACAGAGGAAAAAAATCCTACTGGAGGAAGTTGATTGTCTTTTTAGTCACAGAAAAAACAACTCTAACTTCAGAAGTCAAAAAAGGTAGTTGAAGAGGGGGAAAAAAATTAATGGTAATTTCTAGTAATAGGTTTATGATATTTAAAAAGACACAACTCTAAGGACAACAATCTGTTTTGTTATCGTTATTCCCCACTATCGAGGATGAGAGAAGAGGGTAAGGGAAGCAAGAATAAATGTGACATAACTCTCACAGGAGCCCTATGAAAAGACAGAGGAACCAACTCTGCTTGAGATATGATGTAGGAGGAGGCAGGGTATTAAGGAAGTTCCAAAATATTTTGAGCTGGGTCATAAAGAAAGAATGAATAGGAATTAAACCATCAGTAATATTACGAAACAAAAACATTTTTAGAAAAAAGAGGAAGAGAACTTTCTAGCAAATTCTAGTTCATGAGCATATCCCATGCTTACAAAAACATTTAACCACCAAATATAATAAATATGGTTGCCCTCCACTGAAGAAAAATCAGAACGGCTAGGTTTTTGGTTTGTAATTTAATAACATAATGACGCAAGTTTTGTACTAAAAGTAAATGATGACAGTAGTCATCATTATATATATAGGAATATATAGAAATATATATATATATATATACCTTATCTCTTGCAGTAAGAAATCGTGGATCATCTTGAAAAGCTTCTTTGACGAGTTTACTAAATCTATTAAAGAGTGTAAGTAACTGCTCAACATATTTCTCAGAGTCCTAAAAATAAAATGTGTTATATTTGAGTTTTTAAAAAGAATAATATAAAAAAGTAAGAAAATATCAGCATAAATTTAACAAAACACTATAGCTTTAAAATTTGGGAAGTTTTCTGAACATTTTTTCCTAAAAATTAAAAGGTATTCCAATATCACTGTTTTGCCATCAATTACTATTTTCAATACCCAAACCTCATTTAAAAAATAAATGATATGTATCTACTACTGCCATTGAGGAAAACTTACTGTAGTAATAGTTTCAGCAGCTGCTACCATATCTGCCAGGCCAGCACTAATGATATGTTCCTCCAAGTCTTTCAGCATTGGCTCTATCCCATTAGGAACTTTGTCCATTAATGAAAACATTAAGTGTAACTCTGAAAGGATAGAACACACTCATGTAATCATTTCATCCATCAGAATAAATGTTCTCTTTGATTTGTATCATGGATCTAGAATGCTTATGATAGTAAGAGTTTGGAGAAATATTACTTGCAAGTTAATAATATTTTGTGGGTACAATTAGTTCAGGAGTTGTTAAAGTAAGTACTATAACTTCCTGATCTACCTTCTCAATCCAACAAAAATTATTTTTAAAAGAAACTCTAAAAGTGAGCACACACTACAAAACCCAAATCCTTTTTAAAAGTGAGTCATTTGACCTTCAAAGAATGGAATATTTTTTATTCTAAGAAGAACGAAAGTTCATGCAGACCATTAGTACATTTCATGAAGTAGATGCAATACTAAATACACAGCCACATCAAAAATCATGTCATCAAACTGTTTAAAATAATGATTATAAAAGTACATTAGAGGTAAAACTGGATCATAAAGAATTTTTCAGTGTTCAAAAGCACTTTCTCATGTTATACCATTTAATTGACCTTCACAAAAATCTTACCTCACAGGACTGGTTACTAATAAACAAATCCTTGTGAAAGGACTCTAACATGGATCAATTATAACTCTACTTAGCCTGCCATATAGAAATTCAAATATTTCATTTATGCCAATAAGCAGGTTGCTTTTTACTACAAACTTAATTTCTAAAAGGCATACGACCTTAAGTGAATTGAAATATACACTTTAAATGCAACTGAAGATTAGACAGTATCTTGCAATTAAACACAATGAAATCTGCAGAGTGATACATCAAAATGTTAAAAGTGGTTATCTCTGTGTAGAAGGGATATGGGCAAGTTATACTGTATTCTTTTTAGTTGTCATGTACTTGCTAACCCTCCCCCCCAAATATATCTTTATTAAGAAAACATTTAAGTAATTAAAAAAAAAAACTACTTCCAAAATCTTAAATTGTATAACATTTTGGGGGAGAGAGATGAAGATTAACATAGTGTTTTATTACTTTCTAAAAATGCTGCAAGTTTCCACACAAAAGAGATATGTTTACTATTTAAATTAGTCTTTAAAAGCAGAGTCCTACTTTGGAGAACAAATTGAAATTCTCATACACACATGTACAAGTGTATACGCATACTGATACTTAAGGCGGAGGAAATGCTAAAAGTACAAGTTTATAACCTTCTTCACAATGATTCTGTGCTAAGTATTTTATCATTTTAAGCAGTTTTTTAAAACATATATACCTATGTATATAAGAACGCTCTAACAGCAATTTACTAAAAGTGATCTGCTTTAAAGATACCTCCCTCAAAGATTATGAGAACTTTAAGTAGTATTTTACCTACTTTCAGTTTCATTTCTCTTGATCATGCCTTGGCACTCTGCTAAGATAGTCTCTTTAAAAGATGTCACCAGGGCATTTACACAGCATTCCATGAGCTGAAATATATCGAAATTTGGTCAAGGCTTTTATAAACACAAATATGCACAAATTTATCCCCCTCTGTTTTGCTTTATAGCTTCATAAAATTATATCTTCCAACAATAGCAAAAAATTAAGTATACTAAAAGTAGATTTTACTTACCTTTACTACAAGAATGAAGATGGATACTCCACATTAGTTTATCGAAGTATATTTCCCCTAAGGAAAAGGCTATAGAACTTAGGTTCTCTTTAGAAATTTTAATGAGTCCCCAAAAACGGGGAGGAAAAAAAAATGACACACATACAAACAAAATGAAAAAATAAACTTTGACGAACTCTTCTGGAGAGAACCAGTGTTGGAATTAGACTCTAAAATTCTAAAAGTATTGATACATTCATTTAATACACTATCATTAGATGTTTACTATATAAGGGCACTAAAGAAGTGGTTGGGAGACTAAAAAGAATAAGATATAACTCCTGCTTTGGAAGAGATAACTAATTAAGGTGAGGAGGGAGGCAAACATAAACTAATAAATACAACTCAGTAAAGTGTACGTACACACGTACACACACACACACACACACACACACACACACACACACACACATCCCAAACAAAAACAATTAAAGGAACTATATACTTCTATCTGGGGGGGTAGTTAAATAGGTCTCATCCACAAGATGACATTTAAATTGGATCTTGAAAAACAAGTATAAGCCCTAAAAATGGATTGAGTATTCTAGGCATAAGAAGTTGTACGTGCTACAGAAGAGACAGACAGTGGAAGAGAAAGCTAGAAAGGTAGGCCAGAGCCAGATTATGAATAAAAATCTATTGTTTGGGATGTTATTCTATAGGTAGGGAAGGACAAAACGAAGGTTTTAAACAGAGGATATATGTAATGAGCTTCTACTTCCCTCAAGTAACTTTTAAAAGATCAGTCTAATGGCAGCAAGGTAGGTAGTACTGAGTGGTGCTAGAGGGACTGGCAAACAAGGCTGTTGCAATATTTGAAGTTAGGCATCTAGGGTCTAGTGTTCCACACGGCCTTCAGGAAAATAAACCCACCCTATCCCATCACTACTCCCTTGTGTCATAGAATTATTTACCCTTCTTGCAGGTATCAAATAAAATCAATAGATTGTGAGTATTAAAGCAAGGTACACTAAGGCTGATATATCGCTTCTGAAAAATAGATCATTTATCTGGATTAAGAAAGGAAATTATGTGTGCCTTAACAGTTCTTTGTTAAAAATTTCTCTTGGAACTGACATAATGTTGATAATTAGTAGAATTTAGGTAATGGAGATTCATTATACTATTCTTTCTACTTTTAAAAGTATTTTTAAATTTCTGCAATAAAAAGATTTTTTCAGGCCCTCTTTAGAATCATGCTAATGACTTTAAAATCCAGGTATGTCTATTTCTGTACTAAGAAAACCAATACACATACAAAGTGGTTGAGAAATTTCTGCCCTGCCAAGGTGGGAAGCTCTGCCCCAACTGCTGAGTAATCTCATTCTATATCATTCTACATGTGGAATATGCACAACTAAACACTCTCACCTTCAGCAGCAAAACCAGACTGAGAATAGGTTAATCTAACTATATATAATAGAGAAGTGAAAGTGCAATTGAAATAAGCTCCAAGCCCCAGTTACTCCGTTTGTTTTATACTTCACTGAAAATTTATACTTGAACATAATCTAGTTCAGTAGTAGTACAAATTTTGCATATTCCAAAAATCTAGACCAGTGTTTTTCAAACTGTTGTGAAATCAGTTTTAATGGCTGTGACTAAGCTTTTTTTTAAATAACACAGAACAACCAAAAATGTGTATCACAAATGTTAACAATTATTTCATAAAACTTGTGTTTCAAATATGAGCAAATAAATTTAGTATATACTAAGCGACAATATAAAATGTATTTTATATTGTAACCCTCATTGCGGGTTACAATGAGGATCAAAGGACAGGCTAAATTGACAAGATAATTGAAGTAAACAGCAGAAATTGGTAACTGCTTAGATAGAATGTGTTAGGGAAATAAAAGGCTGCTGAAGCAGTTTCTAGCTTGAGAGGTTAAACAAATCATTATAATATCGGATATCTTTTAATGAGCACTTACTCTGTACCAATTATTGTGCTAAACGCTTTACATACATTATCTCATTTAACCCACATGAAAACCACCTTATGAGGAAGGTATTTAACAATATGAGGACACAAGCTTAGAGAGGCTACGTAACTTGCAAATGTTGTATAGTTACTTCATAAGGACCTAAGCCGCAGTAACAGACCAGGTATGTAACTCCACAGCCTGCAAGTTCTGTAACTATATTAACAGAGCAAGTATATACTTAGTAATGGCGACATGCTCAGAACTGAATTAAGTGTTCTAAGGAGTAGAGAAGTATAAAACATGATTTTACAATTCAGTTGAGAATATATAATTATATATCTAAAAAATGTGTGCATATTTCATATATAACAGAGGTATATGAAAAGAAGTTTAAATTCACCAATAAAGCAAAGAAGTAGAAATAAATCCAGCATTACTACACTATAAATTTCATAAGAACAGAGACTGTTCTGTCCATTGCTATGTATTCATGGCCTCACAAGCAGTTGGTACTTGATAATAACACAACAAAGCAGTCCATAATATACTACTAAATCAAGTAGTAAAAACAATAAGTACAGAGGAAACCTATGAAAGCTAGAGAATTTGGGGCAACTTTACTGCACCCATGGCTATAAGGATCCTGAAGGATTTTTATAGGCAGAAAAAGTTAAAAGTAGTAAAACATTAAGAAAGGGAAAATATTACTCAGAAATGAATCCAAGAAAAAAATGAATAGAATGAAGTGTATGAATAAGGAAATATTTCTTATTGGACTAGAATGACTCTTTCAGGGCAGTATTAAATTAAAAAATAGGTTAGGGCCAAATTATAAAGAGTTTTGAAAATCAGAGATAGCAAATAATGAGACTACGGTTTTTGAATAAGTTAAATAATGAAAGTGATGTTTATGAAATATTAGCCTGAATGCACAAAATACAAATGATCTATAATAAGAATAAACATATCCAGCCTCAATAATTTATACACAAACTTTAAAAATCTACCATACTAAGAGACTGACAAAATTAATAGACTGACAAAACCCAGAGGAGCAAAGATAAACAGGGACATTGTTGATGGGAGCAACAATTGCTACATTTCTGAAGATCAGTTTGGTGTCATGTAGCAATTTGTAAAAGGTGCATACCCTTTGCTTCGGCAATCTCATTTTCAGGAAATTCCATTCCAAGAGAATGCCACATGTGAGAAAGATGTATGCACAAAGATGTTAAAAAAATATAGCCATATAACGATGTTCCAGGAAGTATTATTTATAAGAAATAAACTGTAATAACAATGAATATTAAAGCATCCGTCACTAGTGGATTGGCTACGTATATTATAGTGTACATATAATGTAGATGAAATATATACAGGAATTTAAAATGTTATAATACAGAAGGGTTTAGAGTAAAACTTTTGTTTAAAATGCTAGAGGAAAGAGAAAGAAAATAAGGAAGGAAACAAGGGAGGAAGTAAGTGGGGAGGTAAAAGTTAAAAGGGAAAAGCAAGCAAGTATGACAAAATGATGATCACTGCTAAATCTGGGGGCTAGGTATGGTGCGTTGGGTTCATTATACTATTTTCTCCACTTTTGTAAATATTTGAAAACTTTCATAACAAAGATTTAAAAAAATAAAGAGAATAATTATGGTCTAGTTTCTTGTGTGTTAAAAAACCCTTTAGAAAACTATTTTATATAGGCAAAAAGAAGGGAGATTGATTGCGCGATAGAGTTCTTTCCTTATTTCAAATGAGTCTTGCCTTAACAAGAGGGTCAATTCTCAGAGAGCAGAGATCATGTTATTCCTCTTTTGTATTTCTTCCCATCATTTACTAAAGTACTACATACATAAAACCCTAAATATATTGTTATTTGAAAAATACATCTTGAATGGAAAGGATAGTGATAAACCATCTCTCTCACCTTGTATTCCCTTTCTGTCTCCTTTTGCTAGCTTCCGTGAAGAAAAAACCTTTTTGCCATATGCCATCAACTCCTGTATTTTGCCTGAGATGAGCACAACTTCTAAATCCATAGCAATCTCTCCCCAGAGGTCTGCAAGGTGAAACACTTTAACTATCAATGTGCTTGATGTTTTACCTTCCTCTACAGCAAAACTCTTCAAAGATGATGCCTGCCATAAAACACAGCAGGCACTCAGTATTTGTTGAATGAATGAATGCATAGGTCTGTGAAGATGAAAGGTGGGATAGGCAGGCTAAGTTATATAGTAGAGCCTTCTTTTAGTGGTATTCAGTATGAACAATTAATTCTACTTCATTGAAATTTAGTAAAAAGCAATAAGAACAGTTATTCTTGTAGTTATTTAATTCTGTGTTAAGTGATAATTTGCTTTGCCTCAGCTACAAAATAGAAGTTGAACTAAAAATTATCCTAAGTTTCTCCATTTTAAGGTTCTACTTTATCATTATCAGCTGGGTCTTTAATGATACAAAGGTATTTATAAAGTCTTCAAGAATTAATTTATTCCATGTGTGGTAGGTTATTCTCAAAATTAATTTCTCTTGGCCTTTCAAGCTTGGTTTAGATTTCTTTTTTTACCATTATAACTAGTGGTTCTTGCTTCATTTCTAAACTAGTTACATAAGTAATTCTTTACATAGAACAATGAGTCAGACCAATTCACCTTAACTTTTTGGATACTACTCTTAATACTAAAATACTAAAGGTTAACAAGTATTTAAAGTTAATAATTTATGACCTGTGACATAATTCTAATTCAGTTTTATCAATGTTTTGTACAGACAGTAAAATAATTTTTATCTGTCTTAGGATCAGTAAGCAACTTTCTCCAAACCAGAGCCCCAACAGTAAAAATGACCAGGCCAGGAACGGTGCTTAAATGTTTTCTATATAGTATTTCATTAAACTCTGATAACACAAGTAAAATAGGTATCATCTCATTTTACAGTTGGGAAGACAAGGACTGCAAAGATTGCAAAAGGGCAACTTGCCAAAGGGCACAGAGCTGGTAAAATGACAACAATGGAATTCAAATCTTCATCTGGTTCCAATGTGTATGTTCCTAACCGCTATAATACATTGCCTCCCTATCAGTGTCCTAGTTACTGTGAAGAGATGAAGGCTTGCCACCACCAATTCACTCTCTATTCCATTACTGTTGTAGAAACAATTCATTTTATTCTAGTGTCACTCTAGTGTCACTTTACTCTAGTGAAGATAGAGACCAAGTCAATCTTATTATTCCCAACTACTACAAGGCCTAATATATTTTAGGTGCATAATAAATACTAACTGAATGCCCTCAGGGAATATCATCTAAAATACCAATAGGCATAGAAAAAAGTTGTGAGTTATTTTGCTTTTAACTTTTTTTTCTCTTTTCTTACTGTTATGGTTTTTTGTTTGTTTGTTTGTTTGTTTGCTGTCAATAATGCCTCTTCAGCAGTATAGCTCTGAAGCCTCTTATCTGGTTTTACTAATATATTGCTGCTCTTCTGCTACAGGCCCATCCAATGATAATCAAGCTTATAAGAATTGTATGAATAACTGGATCTAAGTGGAGCTAGGTTGCTCTCCTCTAAGAAGAGTGGGCTTGATATTAATAAAAGAAGAATAAGTGAGTACTGTCTTAATAAAATGCATATATCATGCCAAAAAAATAGCATGATGCTTAATGGTGAAAATTTAAAAGCACTTCCATTAAAGACTGGAAGAAGAGAGGATCCCCAATATTATTAACATTTTTCTAAAACTAACCATTTAATTTTAGATGGATTTAGTCCACTGAAGGAAATAGATGTTAGTATTAGAAAGGAAGAAGTAAGCATCATCATTTGCAAATGATGTAATCAAATGCTTGGAATATCCAAGGGAATGAACTAAAACTCTTATAAAGAATGAAAAAATTCAGTAAGCTGCTAAGCACTATATGAACATTACTTGATATGTACATCTGGCCTTTGTTAGGCCTGGCCTTATAACTGGGTAAGATTTGCTCTATTATACAGAATACATGTCCAGAAACTTGTTTTCCTGCATATATTGAAAAATAATCAGGTTTAGAAAATTAAGATTTACTTGTACTGAATTTAAAGGTAATTGATAAACCATAATAATTTGCTAATTTTCAGAGGAAAATATAAGTGCCAAAAATGTACATACTTTAATCTTAATTTCTGGTGTGCATTATTGTGTAGCTCCCTATGAACTTGATCTGTCACTGTCCTCCATTAATGAGAATAGCCTAATAGGTAAGCACAGACTAAAACTAGTATCAATAAAGCATTTAGATACAACGTAGCAGGTTCTGATGGCTAACTCCTCTAAGAGAGAATTTAGGACAGTAAGTTTTTAGTGTAGAAAGTGAATTCTTTCTTACTAGCTATTCAAATAATAATGTTTACACTTTATTCATATTAAATTAGAACCCAGGACTTGATTTTTTGTTTATTGTTCCTTGTATTACAACATACTTCATTTTAACACATTTCTCTTTGTAAACAAAAATCATAACAAATATATAATAAATGTTATGTATATAGTATAATGGCATTAGCTCAGTGAGGTATACAGTATAATAATACATCTGCATTAAGCCTTAAATTCCCAATGTCATAATTCTACAGTTATGGTGCTTGATGTCTCCTCTGTATCGAATTTTGCTGACCACACTAAACCATGGTCACTGATTAATATTAATCTATGTTGTTAAAAATTAGCAGAGGGACAATCTTTCAAGGAAAAGATGGTAACAGTCCTGGGGGAGGATGATAGGTTTCTGAATTGCTATTAATTCTTTTTCTGGTGATTTCACAGGTATGTTCGCTTTGTGATAATTCACTTACTATATACTTGAAATTTTTGTGTACTTTTCAGTATATATGTCATATTTCAATCAAAACAGTTGATTTAAAAAAATGAACAGAAAATCAAAACAAAATAGAAACAAACCACACAAACAGACTTCTTACATCCCAATAAAATACAATTTCTTTGGAAGCATACTATATTGCACTTAAGGTCTTTGTTGAAAAATAATGAAACAAAAACTTATCTTTAAACTCTAGAATCATTCAGTTCGTGAGATAACACTATTTGGTAACTGTGGAAGAGCAAATTCACATCTTCTATTTCAAGTTTTTTCCCTGTGTGTGTGTGTGTGTGTGTGTGTGTGTGTGTGTATGTGTTAAAGTAGAAAGAGAGATTTAACTGTTCTATACAAGTTGTCATGTGTATTTGTTTATCTCTACCTTTCTCATTATCTTTTTCTTGCTCTATCTCATTCTTAGTTGGACCTCTATAGTTGAATTTCCCTAAGTTTAGTATGGATATGCTATAATTAAGCTGTATAAATACAGCAGAAGATTAGAACAATAATTCTCTCTTACAAAACTGTAATATCCCCACTCAGATGATACGGGCACATCGATCAACTCAAAATTCTCAAATCCCTCTAACTAAACTCACTTTTCTCCCTTACTACTAGGATTTATTCTTATACTTGATCTCTCTGTAGTAGCGTAATTCTCCCAAGCCAAAAACCTCAGAAACATTATTGAGTCAATTCTCTCCAATATCTAATGCCATTCATATGATAGAATGTTCCACCTATGGAAGTCTTTCTCTCCACTCTTGTCTTTTCCATTTCCATTGCTATAATCCTACTTGGTACTCCTAATATCCAGCTTAAGTTACTGCAAAAAAACTCCTACTTCCTATTCCCGGCTCTTTGCCACTCTAATTAAACTTTCATACTATCACTAGATTAATCTTCCTGAGGGATAACTTTAAGCATGGCATACTTGTTTAACAAATATTTAATAGCCTTCGCTGCCTTCTGAATGAAGCCCAAACTTGGCTTTAAATTTCTATAGAGAACTTCTACAAACAACCACTAAATTAGGTCCCTGTTCTGGCCAATATCAAAGTTATTTTAACCTTTAAAATAGGAAATATACTGCACATTATGAAAAGCAACACAAAACAAAAATGAGAGAAAAAAGATCCAACTTAATTTGATTCTTGAACAAAGAATAAACATGACTACCATTCAAAATGGACAATGCCCAAAAAAAGGTTAGAAAAAAAATCATAATTAAAAAATGTCTGGTTGCAGGCAAACTGGAATGTTACTTCTTTGAATGTAAATCTAAATCTAGTTTCTAGGTTCCAAAAACTGAAAGGAACTGGAGGAAACATTATTGCTACATTTTCCTTACTAAAACATAGTAAGGTCACTCTCCTTATAAAAGAAAATACCCAGGAGAGATATTACAGTGTGGTTACTACTTCTGGAGTTTTTTTTTAAATAAGGAACTTACAAAATAAATAAAATAATATAAAAGAATGATTTTCTCTTATCAAATAATATTTTATCTCATGACAAGATGAAGTTTGAAAACATCCTCCAATGAGAAGAAATCTGCCCTAGTATAGTCGGTACTAGGTCAGTACTCATTAATTCAGTGTTTGCAGCCACTTTACAGAACTTAATCACCATAAATACTGAGAGTCGACTGTATCTTGAGGGAGTATATTTTACTTGCCACAGCAAAGTCACTGAAATGGTTAACTTTAGATATGCATAACACATAATAAAAGGAGACGGATTAAAAATTAAGTACATTAAATATAGTAAAGTCTAGAGCAGGGATGGCAAACAGACTTTATCTTGCACATCAGCTCTGAAGAACAATGAGTTCTGAATAAGGTGTCTATTAAAGCTGTGCTTTGGCTCACGGTGAAAGAGTAATATAAACAACTAGTGATTTTGGTCAGAGACGTGTGAAAGGATAAATAACGTTGCTTCCATTATGTATTTAACATCCCTGGGGTGCTGTACTTCAAATAATCCCACAGAATATACAATTACAACATTACTTACTGCTTCAACAGAGTTACATTCTCGTCTTGTTTCTAAATAACGTAGTGCTCGTTTTTCTTCTTCTTTTAATTTAGCATCTGCCTGTCCAGAAGGAAAATAGCAATCATTTTAAGACTATCAAGAGAATAGCTCAAATTATCACATATACTAAATTCTGACTTACATATTTCATATAATTCTGTACACCATTTTGTTGTAAATACGAGGGTGCTTGTGTTCTATAAAATCTCTCTGTTGAATCCAAGTATGCCTTCTCAAAATTGTCCCTATAAATTTGAAGCTTATCTTCAGGATTAGAACAAAGGTTAACTGGAAAACAGAAAATAAAATTTTACTCTAATTATAATTCAAATCAGTAGTTTGAGTATGATAAATGAAATAACAAATATTGAGTCATTATGTGACAATGCTTACAAGAACATAAAAACATTAAGACAAAATCTCTATAAAAAACTTTAAAAGAACAGCACAAAGCAGTAAAGTGACAAACAGTGTAGATAACATGGACTATTTTATTTTTTATTCTTGAATAGAAAAAACACTAACTTTTAACTAAATCAAGAAACCATTCACAGAAGAGATGGGATTTAAAATGAGTCTTAAGGAATAATCTGGGACTTACATAGATTAATAAAGTAAGTAAATATTCAGAAATAGAAAAGCACAAGGCTAAGATAAGGTATAATGACTAGGTTGTCTGAGTGGATTATAAAGTTAATAGAAGATAAGGTAGGATGGTAAATTAGGAATGGTTGTGGAGAGCCTCCAATCTCAGGCTAAGTAATCTGAATTTAGCATGGTGTACCAAATGGGTAAAAAAGTACCAACAAAATAGTACCTAAAAAATAATCTTATGAACAGCATATGGGTAAAATGATAGCAAGATGATCATTACAAGAAGACTGTTTCAAAATTCGAGAAGTAGAGTTTAAAGAAATCTAAACTGGTGGCAGATGAAATAAAAAAGGAATAAATTTTAAGGACATGGCTAATGAAAAATTTAGCCTTGATACTTGACTATGAGGGCAATAGAGAAAGCAAGTCAAAGATAACTAAAGCTTCGTTAATATAAAAAAATTCTTGTTGACAACTATTTTCCATATTCAGTAAAGACAAGTGTCAGCAACACAGTTAATTCCACTAAAGAATTATAACAGGTACTATAAAGCACTATGAGAGAACCTAACCTAGCTTGGAAATTAAGCAACAGAGGATGAGGATGAGTTAGAAGATAAAGAGGGAAAAGAAATAATATTCTAGTTAGAGGAAATGACATATCTGACTGAAAGAACAGATGAAAATGTCATTGTCAGAAACAGAAGTTTAGAGATAGGAATGTACACATTGAATTAACTTTCATCCTAAAAATGTATGTACAAAACCAGTTACCTTTGCCATAGATTCAAATCTACATTTCTCTAATTTAAATTGCTAAAAAGATTCACTAGTCAAGAAATGAGATGGAGAAAATAAATTAACCACATGAACATGAATTTTTGTAGGTTTCTTTAAAGCAGAATATCTTTTGTGTACTCTTAAAAGCGTCTGACACTAAAAGTAGATGTGACAATATGCTAATAAACATAACTTTGATAGTACTACTCTATTGTTTTAGAATTTTCATGAAAAAAAAAATTCTGATCATAAAAGTTCAGAACATACCATAGGATTCTCTTACTCCGATGACCAACTGAGAATCAAAAGCTTCTCCTAATCTTTCAGCATGTACCAGTTTCATTGCACTGTCTTGGAGTCTATTTTTTATATTTGAAAAGATTGACTCATTCCATGTATCAAGCATTAACTAGGGAAAAAAAAATATGCAATCATTTCAATTATGAATATACCAGGTACCACATATACACCAAAAAATGTTAAGTACAAACACTAAAAAAGGAAATCAAATTCTTAGGCCTACATTCACTTGAATACTTCAGAGAGGCAGTATATTTAAATATGGTAAATAATGGTAAAGAACACGTTTCAGAATCAAATATAACTGGATTTGAATTCCAGCTTTCTTATTTACCTGCTTCCCTATTTGTAAAATGGTGAAAATAAAAGTACAAATTTCAAGTGGCTGCTGAAAAATTAAATATGGTATTACATGGAAAATGTTACTTCCCCTATAGTTTCACGGTTCAATTTCAGAAATATTGGTGTGTGTCTGGAATGTTCACACACATGAACATTTGTGCAAAGACATAATAAATGAGAAAAGAACCAATTGAAAATGTTTCATACCAGACCTTAAAATAAAGAATATATAAATCCATCTTACAGATATTCCACTTAAATGATAAAAATGATATATACATATTCCTGAGTAACTTTGTCAAATATAGTAAACATATTAATAACAGCAGCCAAGAGCATCAAAAACAAGAATAACAGTTACATAACATTGAATATGTACTTACACTGCTCTAAGTACTTTCCACATATAACTCATCTTTAGTATTCATAACTTAGATACAGATACACTATCATCTCCCTTTCAGATAAGTGGAACCTGGGACAGAGAGGAAAGCTAACTTTTCCACATTTCCACAGTTCATATGTGGCACACTGGAACTTGAATCCACCAACTGTGGTCCTAGAATCTATACCTTTAGTCATTAAGCGATGCTACCACAATCAATAGGAAATGGTAAAAATTAAAAGAATAACAGAAAAACAAGAGAGGACAAAATTATGGAACTGTAAATTAAAAAGCATCTAGAAGTTTCTCAGGAGTGGGAGGAGTAATTTCTCATATTGCCGTTATTTCTACCAATGAAGAACCACTGAGTATCTAAATTTACAGTAACCCTGTCAGCATTAGTATAAATTTTAAGGCTGGGACAATAATGCCCAGGCCACTATTTGAATGCCTGAGTCTGTTGCTAAAACCATTGCAGCAAGTAGTAAGTTGTTTAAAATTCAAATGGCATTTTTTACTTTTCAGATCTGTGGTTCCATTTGATTCTCACAAGTAGGAAAACATAAAATAATTGAGGACATACAGGTTATTACTGATTGAAGAGTTGAAAGTGAAACCTGAGCTTTTTCAGATCTGAGTTTCTTCCATTAAATCATGAGTTGTTACTGGGCACAGAGTTTTTAACTAGAAACTATGCAAAATATGAAAATAATCACAGTATATACTGAGTTTATAATAGAATCAACTAAAAGGATGAAAAGATTACAGTAGTTTAGCCACGATTAAACACAGAGATACCAGAAGATAACCTAATAAGAAATTTTTGAAACAGAATAAAAGTAACTTAATTTATAGGAAGGTAAATGTATAAAGAAAGATTAAAGAAGTAAAATATTGAAGATAAACCTAGGAAAAGGAGAAAATGAAAAGAAAAAGTGAAGACAGATCTACAGTTTAAGACCACATAAAAAGATAAAAGAG
This sequence comes from Pteropus alecto, assembly GCF_000325575.1. Taxonomy (NCBI): domain Eukaryota; kingdom Metazoa; phylum Chordata; class Mammalia; order Chiroptera; family Pteropodidae; genus Pteropus; species Pteropus alecto. Next base: position 332,202 of record NW_006436543.1, on the reverse strand, counting down.
AATTGAAGCTAAAACTTGATGAAAGAAAAATACTCAATAAAACCCAGCAAGAGCTGAAAAGGAATTTATATGTGAAGTAAAAAAGTCCATTTAAAATCTAAATTACCTTCAAAAGTCTTAAAATTGCCCTCCTTTCGAAGAATATTAGGGAAAAAATGAGAAAACTGACTTACCTTTCGAACAATACTGTCTTCTACATTTGACTTTTTATTGCTGCCCTGTTTACCCATTAAAGTAATCTCTAGTTGACAAAAAGGCTTCGGTAAAATATCACACTGCGTAAAGAATTTTCGCCATTCAACAATATATGCTTTCAGCAAAGCTGTATCATCTTGGTGGCTCAGTACTCGCTGAAAAGAAAAAAGAAATGTACCCGTTTTAAATAATGGTGCTTTAAAAGAATACTAGAACATATTCATGCTATAAATTTAAAATATTTTATTTATTGTACAAACTATATTATACCCAAAAGAAATTAAAACATATTCACACAGATTTAGTGTGATCATTTCACAATATATACATATCATTATGTTGTATACCTGAAACTAAAAAAATGTTAATATCTCAATTTAAAAAAAACCCTGTATCTGTTAGCTATCACCTTCTTATCTTCTCCTCTGTCTCCCCCTTAAGTACTACTTTACTTGTGTCTAAATATTTGCCTGTTGTAGCATGCATTCTATTTTATTCCTTTTTATGGCTGAATACTATACCATTTTACAGCTTTACCATATTTTATTTATCTGTCCATTGACAAACATCTGGGTTGTTTTCATCTTTTGGCTATCATGAATAAGGCTGCTATAAATATTTGTATACAAAAAAAGTTCGCAAAAACTTGTACACACCAAGAATAAAAGACAAAGGACTCAAACAAATAAATCAGAAATGAAAGGGAGACATTACAACTGAGACCACAGATATGCAAAGGATCACAAGAGTCTACTATAAATATCATACGCCAACAAATTTAACAACCTATAAGAAGTATACAAATTTCTAGAAATATACAATCTACCATCATAAAGAGATAGAAAACTGAACAGGCCAATTACTAGTAAGGAGACTGAATTAGTAACTAAAAACTTCAAAAAACAAAACCAAAGTCCAGGAACAGATGGCTTCACCGGTGAATTTTATCAAGCATTAAAAGAATTATATACACATACTTTTCAAACTCTTGCAAAAATTACAAAAGGAGGAAACATTTCCAAATTAATTTTACAAGGTCAGCATTACCCATGTCTAAAACCAGACAATGCCCCACAAGAAAATTACAGGCCAATATCCCTGATAAATGTAGATAAAATCTTAAACAAAATACTAACAAATCAAATTCTATAGCACATTAAAAGGATCATACAGCATAATCAAGTGAAATTTATTCCAGTGAAGCATGAACGGTTCAACATCGGCAAATTAATGTGATATATCACATTAACAAATGAAGGATACAAACCATATGATCAATTTGGTAGATGCTGAAAAGGCATTTGATAAAA
>NW_006436543.1:325523-330655 GCF_000325575.1 Pteropus alecto | reverse complement strand
GCAGGAATGTACCTCAATATAATAAAGGCCATATGTGACAAGTCCACAGCTAACATATTCAACAGCGAAAGCTAAATGCCTTTCTTTTAAGGTCAGGAACAAGAGAAGGATGCCCATTCTCACCACTTCTATTTAACATAATACTGGAAGTCCCAGGAAAGCAATTAGGCAAAAAGAAATACAAGGTATCTAAATTGGATAGAAAGATGTAAAACTGTCACTATTTGCAGGTGACATTAAATTATATATAGAAAACCCTAGAGACTCCACAAAAAATTGTAAGAACTAAGAAACAAATTCAGTGAAGTTGCAGGATACAAAATCAAAACACAAAAATCTGTTATGTTTCTGTACACTAATAACAAACTATCAGAAAGAGAAACTAAGAAAACAATCCCATTTAAAATTGAATCAAAAAGAATAAAATATCTAGGAATAAATTTAACCAAAGAGGTGAAAGACCTACATTGAAGACTATGACATTGATGAAGTGAAGAAGACACAAAAATGAAATAATATTCTGTGCTCATGAATTGGAAAAATAGTTAAAATGTCCATACGCCCCAAGGTGATCTACAGATTTAATGCAATCCCTATCAAAACTAATGGCATTTTTTACAGAAATAGAACAAACAATCCTAAAATTTGTATGGACCCACAACAGCCAAATCTTGAGAAATAACAAAACTGGAGGTATCATGCTTCCTGATTTCCAACTATTACACAGCTACAGAAATCAAAAGAGTGTGGCATTGACATAAAAACAGACATGTGGATCAATGTAACAGAATAGAGAGTCAGAAATAAACCCATGCTTCTATGGTCAATTTATGACAAAAAAAAAAAGCCAAGAATATACAATAAGGACAGAACAGTCTCTTTAATAAATAGTATTAGGAAAACTGGACAGCCACATGCAGAAGAATGAAACTCGACCACTATCTTACATAATACACAAAAATTAACTCAAAATAGATTAAAGACTGAAATTTAAGACCTGAGCTGTAAAAATCCCAGAAGAAAATATATGCAGTAAGCTCTTTGACATTAAATGTTGGCAGTGACTTTTTGAGTTTGACACTAAAAGCAAAAATAAACAAGTAGGACTACATCAAACTAAAAAGCTTCTGTACATCAAAAGAAAGCATCAACAAAATAGAAAGACAACCTACTGAATGGGAGAAAATATTTGCAAATCATATCTGATAAAAGGTTCATATCCAAAAGATACAAAGAATTTATACAACTCAATAGTCAAAAAAAATAAATCCATACAGATGAGCAAAAGGAATATGAAAAGATACTCAATATCACTAATCATCAGGGAAATGCAAATCAAAACCACAATGAGATGTCATCTCACACCTGGTAGAATGGCTATTACCAAAAAGACAAGAAATAACAAGTATTGAAGAAGATGTGGAGAAAAGGGAACTTTTGTGCACTGTTATTGGAAATGTAAACTGGTGTAACCACTATGGAAAACAGTATGGAGGTTCCTCAAAAAATGAAAAATAGAACTACCATATGATCCAGCAATTCAACTTCTAGGTATCTAACCAAAGAAGACAAAAACACTAATTCGAAAAAATATACAGGTGGCACTCGTATTTGTGGGTTCTGCATCATCAGTTAGCTGAATCTGCAGATGCAGCTCACAGATACAAAGGGCTGACTAAGGGTCTTGAGCATCCGTGGATTTTGTTAACTGCAATGACGGAGTGGCAGATTCCTAGAACCAACTCCCAACAGTTTACAAGGGATGACTATTTGCACTGTCATGTTCACTGCAGCATTCTCTGCAATTGCCAAGATATAGAAACAACCTAAATGTCTATCAATGGATGAATGGCTAAAAAAAAATGTGGTATATATACACAATGGAATATTTTTCAGCCATAAAAAATTTCTTGGCATTTGGAACAACATGGATGAAACTTGAGAGCATTATACTAAGTGAAATAAGTCAGGCAGAGAAAGGCAAACACTGTATGATCTCACATGTAGAATCTAAAAAAAAAACAAAAACAAAACACAAAATAAGCTCATAGATACAGAGAAAGGATTGGTGGTTGCCAGACCATATGAGGGTGCAAAATGGAGGAAGGGGTCAAAAGGTACAAACTTCCAGTTATAGAATAAATAAGTCACGGGGATGTAACATACAACATGGTAGCTATAGTTAATAATACTGGATCACATATGTGAAAGTTGCTAGAAGATTAATTCTTAAAAAGTTCTCATCACAAGAAAAAAATTTTTTTAACTATGTGATAAATGTTAACTAGACTTATTGTGACCATTTTGCAATAATACAAACATTGAATCATTATGTTATACCCCTTAAACTATTATATGTCAAGTATACCTAAAAAAAAAAAAAAAAAAACCAAGAAAAACCAAACTTGTACACAAATGTTTATAGCAGCACTATTCAAAATAGACAAAAAGAAGTAAAAACCCAAATGTCTATCAATGATGAATAAACAAAATGTGGCATAGCCATGAAATGAAATATTATTCAGCCATGAAAAGGAAATACTGATAAAAGCTACAACACAGATGACCCTTGACAATGTTATCGTAAGTGAAAGAAGTTAGTGATAAAAGGCCACATATTGTACAATTCCATTTATAGGAAGTGTCCAGAATAAACAAATCTACATGGACAGAAAGTAGATTAGTGGTTGTGGTAATGGGAGAGTAACTGCTAATGGGTACAGAGTTTCTATTTGGGGCAGTGAAAATGTTCTAGAGTTAGTGGGTAATGGTTATACAACTTCATGAATATACCAAAACCCACCAAACTATATATTTTAAGAGGGTGAATATTCTGGAATATTAATTATATCTAATTTTTTAAAAACATGGTGGAGCCTGTTTCTCCACCACCGCAGTTTGGGCTGGTCCTGTGACTTGCTTTGACCAACAGAATGCAGCTTATGTGATACTGTGAGATTTCTGAGACAATACTGGAAAGGTTGGGGACCACTGTTGTAGACCCACTTCTCATTCTTTAAGAATGAGAAGCCACATGAGAGGAGAGAAGTCAAGATGGAAGCTAGCAGCAAACACCAAGTATGTGAGAAAAGCTCTCATGGGCCATCCAGTCCTTGCACTTCACCGCTGCCAAATTAGTAAGCTTAGGAGAAATCATGTAAGCCTATCTCAAATTACTAAACCACAGAATTATGAGCAAGTAAAAGTAATGTTAATCTAAAAAAAAAATTTAAATATCCTAATAACTTCCCAAGTGCAGTATATTTTTACTTTCCTTTTTATAGCCATTTTAAATAATGCTATAATAAACATTTTAATGCATACTGTCTTTCCTGTTTGGGAGATTTGGCCTTTTCTAACGAGATAAGCTCAATTAGTCTAATAATTGACTAGTAAAATAACTCACAAAGCTAGATTTTCTTAAATGTTTAAAAATCTTTTAACATCATATACCTGTGTCTGGCACTGCTATTCCTATAATTTAACTGCTCTGAATTAGTGGCATTAAATCCCATCCTCAAGTTCTTACTGAGGTCTACATTCCAAACTTCACTGGGTCATGTTACACTGAAACTCTTAACGTATTTTGTTTTCTAGTGTGAAGTATATTTTTTACCGTTTGTTAACAATACCTAAGATGATTCTTTATGAGCTCATTTCCAGAAACTGAAGAATAAACCTCTACCAATTTGAAATACATAATTTATCTTCACCAAAAAGTCATGGACAGATAAGCTGATATGATTTCCACTACAAGTGGAAACTGCACTCCTAAATCAGTTTTGTAAAAATACAGTTTCGATTAAATTTTGACACTGAAACATTTAATTTTTCTAAATAAATCTGAAAAATGATTTATTTTCTTTAAAATATAATTTCCTCTAAAACAATATTTTTTGAAATTATTAAAATGGCAGAAATAATGGTGTTAGCAATAAAGCCTTTTATTTCATAACTATAATACCCAATATAACATTATTCTTATTTCATCATGGTAGTGGTCAAACATTAGCAGAATTAAATATTTACCGATCACATACTAAATTTCAGTATCTTCCTTTAAGTCACATATAGAGAAAACTTATTTTCAATTTCCAACTGCTAAGCAGCTATTAGTTTTTAACAAGATTTCTAACAGACAACTTTCACTAATGTATAAGACATTGACATAAAATTTCAACTAAGGAATAAGAAATTCTAGCTCTCTAGTTTTCAAACTTCATTCTTTAGAAAGGGAAATAATCTTTCCCTTAATAAGGGAAATGTCCTTCGGCTCTTCTTCAAAGTGGTAAGGTATATATTAATGATCTCAGAATTGATTTGAAATTATACTTTATTTCTGCATATGCCAAAAAATAACAGTGGTGGGGAGGTCAAAAGAACATATAAAAATCTTAATTTTTTTATGCTATCTTTTAATTGCGGATAATAACGTACTCTCTTGAAAGAAACGTCACTAGGAGAGACAACAAACAATCATTTCATTAAAAAAAATTTGTTTAACAAATATGTCAAAAGACAATGTGATATTTAAAATTACTTCAAGAAGTCTTACATTCAAAATAAAAAAAACATAATATTCTTTGAGTAAAGTCTTAAAATAATATAAAGATGCAGAACTTACTGCCTGTGCTTGCTTAATGAACTCAAGAATATCTTCTTTTAAAGCTTGATGAATTTTTGCTGGGCCTTTATCATCCCAAAGACAAACTGCATGCACATCTCTGTAAAAATAAAGCAGATAAATAAACATTCACACTGGAACAAGAACAAAAACAAAACTTGTATTAAGTTCTATTTTAATATGGTTTCCATGAACCATGCTACTAGACCAAGCTAAGGGTGCCTGAATCCATTCATATGAACCAAGCATTCTTTCTATGTCACATATACATTTGTTTATATTTTAATTTCTTTATCATTGTTTACTTTAAATCTCTGCTACTTATTGCATAAAATATTTTGTTATAAAAGTATACTATTTCCTAATCCCACCCCCCAAAATGAACTATTAATATTTTCTTGTGTAAAGTGTAAATCCTTTTAATTCTTTAACACAATAAACTATTGTTTTTTAAAAATTAAGTAATTTAAATCCTGTTAGAGAATCTTCTAGCTTCCCCCTCCCCTCC
>NW_006436543.1:295010-325513 GCF_000325575.1 Pteropus alecto | reverse complement strand
CATTACATTTACAAATCAATGACAACTGTCTCCTTTATTTAAAAAAACAACAAAAGCTCTCATAGACTGGCATACAAAAGCCCTGAACTTACAAAACTGACATATTTTACTCAAAAGTCATTTATTATAGAAATATATTTAATTATAATAAATGTTCACAAAGTTAATTTCTTAATTACCAAGTTGTAGGACAGGGAAACATAACAAAAGGAGAGTCTTATATTGAGGATTCTTTTGTCCAAAAAATGTCCCACAGTGACTCATTCAGTACCCTAAAGGACACCTGCTATAAAAAAAATGTCAAAGAAACCTAAATAAAACATCTTCAAATTTATAACGTAACAATGGCCAAATAGCTTGATTTATATTCAGATTCTTAGGGACATTATTATAACCCAAAGTTTTGTCTGCATATTAATTTGAACTTTCTTTTGTCATTTGTTAAATTCAGCTTAATAGTGGTATCTGGTCCAGTGCCTAGGATGCAGTAAGCACACAAATATTTGTTAAATAACAATATAATAGGTAACATCTGTTTACTATATGCCAAATTCTATTCTAAGCTGTTTTAACTCATTTAACTTTCACAGCAACTCTGAAGGAGTACTATTTTTATTTCCATGTGGAAACTGAGGTGAAGAAAGGTTAAGTAATATTCACAAGATTACGGAGCTAGTAAATGGTGGAACAAGGCAATTCGGCTCCAGAGCCCACACTAAACCATTCTCCAAAATTTATTTCTGCACTTTTCCAATCCACCCACCAAACAGTAGCCAAAGTGATCTCCATAAAACTCAAAAGTCATATCATATTGCTTCTATATTTAAATCTTCCAATGGTTTTCCATTGCTCTTTGAATAAAGTACCAAATAACCATGAACTGACCCCTATAATACCTTTGCAATCTCACCTCATGATTAAAGGAATCTAGAGTCTAAAAGAAGAAACTGATATAAAAATAGACTGATTATAATTCATCGTAGATGTTTACAACTACTACTATTAATATAAACACAAGATGGTTTTGGAACCCAAGGAGAAAGTGAGGGTAGAAATGAGAGAGGTAAATAGGAAAAGGGAAGGCTCCGTGAAAGAGCTGATTCCTGAGCTTAATCTCAAAGAACAAATAGGAGTTTACCAGGCAAAGGTGTAAGAAGTTGGGGTAAGATATTTTATGAAGAAGTAACAATATGAGTAAAGAACTATGGATCACTAGGTGTTTGCAGTGAACTGTACACAAATCAATATGGTTGGCATGTGAAGTGGGGAGTGATAAGCAAAAAATTGGGCAAACTAATCCTTTATCCTCTATTTTCAATCACAGTCCTACTGTATATATCACCTAAATGTCTCTCCAATTTGGACACTTCCTACCATCACCACTACCATAATCAAAATCACCATCATCTCTTAGTTTATTATAACAAAAACTAACAGGAACTGACTGCTTACTATGTTGCCATGCACTTTACATATATTGACTCATGTCTTAAGTTTATATTTTCCCCAGAAGCAGATGGGATTAGACGTGCAAGAGATTTATTGAGGGAAATGTCCCTCAAAAGAACAAAAGATACCTTAATATCCCTACCATACTCAAACTACTGCTGGGTACATGTTGGAAGGGCTCAAATATGACTTGTGTCTCCTAAGACAAGACGGACTGGATATGGGGATGGGCAACTCCAAAACGATCTTACCTAAGAAAGAAACTTGATATTGGTTTATTAGTACATCTTCTCTAGCTCTCTTTTCTCAACCTCCTGATATTCCCATGTGGTGTTATATCAGGGAAGAATGTCCTCAATACGCTCTTTCTTATTCAAAACAATACTACTCACACAATAGAACAAGTCGAGTCTCCTGGTCATTTTCATACACATTTTGAGGAACGTATTATAATATACTTCAAGAATGTATTATAGCGCCCTTAAAGCCCTCTATGTTCCACTCCCTAATCTTACCCTCTTCCATTCCACCCTAGATGTAACCAAGCCTGAATATTTTTTTCAAGTTTTACAATATACTATGAGGATTTCTGAACTTTAGAGAAATTTTACCGAATAGTAATTTTTTCAAATAATTTTTTTTGCTCAACATTGCTTCTGACATTTACTCATTTATATGTGGTCTAGTTCATGTACTTTAACTGTGCATGTAGGTCTAGTTCACGTACTTTATTTGTTATACCAAATGGCACTTCAAGATAAAAGGGAAGGAGTAATAGTGAGCAATATAATACATGAAATTAAGTCTGCAGAAGTAAGAATACATTCTGTTGGAATATATAACCAAAGTGACTTTAAAAAGGGACATGCCGTAAGGAAAATTCTTTTTAAATACCTAACTATATTAGAAAAATCAGGGAATTGGGGAGCGGGAGAATGACAAAGCAAAAGTTTTTCTAAGATTTCAAGGGGATAGAAAGAAGGGATAGGAGATGCAAGAGCTAAGAAGTATTCCAAAGGTTTCAACTTCTCTGGGTAAAATGGAAGTAAAAGGCAAATAGTGTGACCTTGGTATAAAAAAATAGTTATTTTGCTTTTAATTAATAGTAATACCATAATGCCTTTGACTGAGAGTAAGAAACCACTAATGAAAATGAACTTTCAAATTAACAAAAATAAGTAAAAGGAAAAATGAGGAAAAAATAGTGTCTAATAAGTGATAAATTTATAAAAGCAGTAAAAACGAAAAATCAGTTATAACATTAAACCTTAGCTGAATAAATTATTCCATTAGAAGACAGTATGGCTTTCAAAAGGACAAATACTATGATTCCACTTACATGGTACCTAGAATAGGCAAATTTATAGACAAAAAGTAGAATGGAAGATACCAGGGGATGGGGGCAGGGGGTAAGGAGAATTTCTGTTGAATAGGTATAGAGCTGTTTGGGATAACTAAGTTCTGAAAATGGATAATGCTGATGTTTGCACAACACTATGAATGTACTCAATTGCCACTGAATCATATACTTTAAAATGGCTAAAATGGTAATTAGTGTAACGTATGCTTTACAAAAAAAATTTTTTAAAACTAGTGTCTCTTAAGAAATACTAGGGAAACACAAACCAAAAGAAAACAAGGTAGATACATTAATGTCATCCAAAGAGGAATTTATGATTAAAAGAACTAGAGAGAAGGAACATTATATAATGATAAAAAGCATTATTTATGAAGATATGTCCATCTATTTACACCAGAAAATATATATATCAAAATGTAGAACAAAAATAATTAGATATGCAAGAACTTGATACATACAAATGCACTGGAATACTTTAAACACCCTTACATTAGTTAGGATGCACTCAGCTGAAAACAGAATTAAACTCAATTAACGGTGGCTTATATTTATTACTAGGTTCTTTTTCCTATATAAAAGAAATCTAGAGCTAGAGAATTGCTGGTGTTTGTTCAGAGACTCACCAGGATCTTTCTTTCTCCACTGTCATCTTAGCATGTCAAAAGAGTGAGGGGAGGATAGTGCCAGGTACATTAGTTTAACTCATCTGGAAAGCAAAAACTTTCCTAGAAGTCCTTCTCTTATAGACCTATTTTCCGAAATTGTGTCACATGGCTACCCTAGCACAAGGGAAGCCAAAAAAGTGAATATTAAATGATCCAACCTCTACAGTGGAAGACACACAAGGCAGAGAGAACTGGGAATGAGTATGGCTTAGCTAATCAACAGTGTCTATCACAAAATCTTCCCATATTTGAAAATCTAGAAGAAAAAAAATTAAAAACATAGAAGAATTTAAAAATACAATCAGTAGATGAGTAAAGATTCTTGCAACTCAAAAAGATAATTTTTTCCTAAAAGCACATGCATACAAAAATTTTAAAAGATATTTTTATAGGCTATTTCTCTGATCACAATCCATAAATTAAAAAGTGACAAAAACTTCACTACTTAGAAGCTAAATTCCTATATAATACATGGATTAAAGAAAACAAAAAAAGTTTACTAACAATGAACAAAGTAATAAAAAGAAAAACACTTTATACCACAAAACCTATAATGATAAAAACAGTATTAAGAAAAAGAATGCATAACCTTGAATGCTTTTAAAGGATAAAAATAATAAATTAAGAATTCAATAAAAGAACTAAGAAACTGGAAAAAATAAATCAAAGAAACCAGAAAAGACAATAAAGAAGCAAATTATAATTTGATAATGAACAAAAATGGAATGTTATTCTTTCCAAAGAACTAATTTTTGCCTTTTTTCTTTTCTTCATTGCATAATTATTTTGTATTTCATTAATTTTGGCTTTTGTCTTTCCTTCTACTTTCTTTAGGTTTAATTTGCTGAAGTTTTTTCCTCATTTCTTGAAATGAAAAATTAGCTCAATGACTGTTAGCCTTTTTTTCCATTTACAGGCATTTTAGGCTATAAACTCTTTCCACTTAAGAATGGCTTAGGTGGAGCCAAGAAGTTCTTATAGGATGTATCATATCAAAGTGATTATTTGGTTCCAGGAAAAAAACCCATAAAACAGATCAACTCCTTAAGAGCCAGATAAAATACATACTATTAGGGAAGAAAAATGGAATATAACCACATATACAAGATAAGTTTCGATTTTCATTTCATTTCCTTTTTTTTTTTTTTTTTTTGTGATTTCTCTAGTTAGCTTTTGAATTTTAGATTCAAGATTGTTTTTTATAACCCGAAATGATTGTTTGAGGATACTAAATTCAGTTTGGAGTGTTGCATTTGTGTTCTGCTTTGTAGTTGGTTTCTATGGAACAATTTTTATAAGCTAAATGCTTTGATTTGTATTTTGTATTTTTGGATGATGTCTGCTTTTTTTCTATTTATATTCATTTTATGGTCAGGATTTCCAGTTTAAGAGCACCTCTTTCTGTTAGTTTAATAAAACTCAATCTATTTGACAGCTGAAGTTGGTAGTGGTAGAGGAAAGGATGCCTGTTCCATTTCTGCAGATCCTTACATCCTCTACATCTTTACCTGTCTGAAAATGCCCATTTTACCTTAAACTTGATTAAAAACTTGACTAGGTATAGAATACTAGTTTCAAAATAATTTCCCTTTGAATATTTTCCATTAACCTCCTGCATCCCAAATGGCTAATAAAGAGAATAGGGACAGTCTGTTTTGTTTGAAAGGTAACTTTTTTCTTCTCTGGAATTAGGATTATTTTCTTTATCCTTGAATTCTGAAAGTCCTTAAGGTCATGTCTAGGCATGTTTTTTTGTTAGCACTTTCAATATGAAGCGTTATAGAATGGGTACGAAGGGTCAAGAGTTTTCAGCCCTGGGAAATTTTCTTCTTAAACTTTTAGACTATATCTCTCCACTACTATTTCTGTTCTCTCCTTCTGGAACTCTTTTTAAGTAGAAGTTAACCAATTCTAGGTCTGTCCTCCATACTCTTTTTATTTAATTTTCCATACTCTGCTCTACATTCAGTGAGAACTTTTTAGTTTTATTTTTCAAATTATTAATTTGGTCTTTTATTGTTTAGCTTTTATTTTTTATTTCAAAGATCTCTTCTTTATTTTGACTATTTCATTTTTCAAAGTAATCTCTTGCATAATGATATAAACTAGAATTTGAGCATTTTTCTAAACGTTGCGTCCTCTAACTCTGATGTACAGTCTCTAAGATGGCCCACAATGATCTCTATCTCCTGGTGGTATTTATACCTGTGCACAGTTTCCTCCTATACCGTAGAAGCATTTGTCTGTATGATTAATAGCATATGACAGAAGTGACGACTTATCACTTCCAAAATTATGTTACAAAACATCATGACTTCTATCTTGGGAGCACGCTCACTCTGGGAAAAATGAGCTGCCACACCGCAAATGGCTTTATGGAGAGTTCCACAGGGTGAGGAACTGAGAAGCTAGTGAAGAACTGAGACCTGCCAACAATCATGTGAGTAAGCATGGAAGATCATTCAGTCCTGGTTGAATACAGGACCAAATCTTTTGCAGAGAGCATGACTGTGACCTCATGAGACCCTGAGCCCGAACTATCCAATTAAGCTGCTATTAACTTCCTGATCCTCAGAAACTGTAAGATAATGTTTGTCGTTTTTAGCTGGTAAGTTTCAGAGCAATTTGTTTGGCAGCAATAGCTAACTAACACACAGAGAAAACAACAAAGAAGGTAGGGAAATGGAGAACTATTGTAATCATTCAGGTGAGACAGAGAGGAAAAAGACAACTGGAATAGAAAGATGTTCAAGAGATATTTAATAAAAATCTATGCAACTAAGAAATTGACTCAATATGGAAGTAAAAAATCACAGGAGGTTCATGGTAGCTGCCAGATTTTTAGCTTGAGACTATGAATAACAGATTTTTATGATTCAAAATATGGAGTACATATGGAACTTAAGAGACGGATATATGCAGGAAACAAAAGATCTCATAGGTCTGGACGTTCGAGTCAGAAAAATAACCTGAATTGCTTATACAGAAGTGAGAACTCAGGTATAAGAAAAGGAAAAATATGGACCCCTGAAGGAAATCAACATTTAACTGGCATACAGGATGAGTCAGCTAAGATGACTGAAATGAGGCAGAAAAAAAGAAAAAAAAAAAAATGGTATCATAAAAATCAGCTTAGGAACAAGAAAAACATCTTTTTAGAAATTATTTATAATAGAAAGGAATTTTCTTTAAAGTCTCACAAGTTGAAAATAATTATTCAATTCTGGCTTCTATTTCACACACCAGAGTCAAACCAAACATGTATTTAAAGCAGCCAGTCTCAACTGAGGGAGTTACTGCCCCATCAGGACATTTGGAAACACATGAGAGATTTTTTTTTTTGTTTCAACAATGAGAGGTGGGTAGGGAGTATCCACTACTAGACTTTATGAGGATGAAGGCCAGAGGTGATAAACATCCCGCCATGCAAGGTTTTTTATAACTACCCAAAATGCACTGAGAAACCATGACACAGGTTATGAGAAAAGGGAAGCATATAGCTGGCCAATGTAGTTTAATGTCAGTACATTATTTTAGTACCTCAGGTTTAGATATAAGCAATCTAAATGTTATTAATATGGTTAAATAGGCTAAAATTTGGAAAGGTTTCAATTAATATAGGTCTTCCAATTTTGGTGACAGCATACATGGTAAGACATACAGGAATCCTTTAACCTAAAAGGACCACATATTGAGCAACCTTGCGTAAGTCCAAGAAAATCAAGGAGTTTTGAAAATGAGATGCTGAGGCCACTAATTGTAGCAAGTACAAGGTTATTGACTATTTCTACTTGGAAGGATACCTTATGCAAGGAAAACCACCATACTATGTTCCTGTTCTCAGTCAGGAGTGCACAGAAAATAAGTATTATTCTAGATGATAAATATTATCAACACAAATTGGCAAAAATAAAACAAAAAACCAAACAAAAAAACCCTTGCCACATTCGACATATTATTCATAAAAGTTTAAATAATTTAAGAAAAATACATGTATACATAAATGCTATGAAGTTTCAAAAGGTCTCAGCTGTTTCTCATTGAATTCTAATTTCTCAAAAGGCAGATTCATGGATATAAGTTAATATTATGCAACAAGTTCTACATTATTAGACTATTTTCTTATATGATAAAGAGAAAAAATGAGCACAACGGCTTAACATGTATAGATTATTCAATCACACATCTACAACTCACAGTATTTCACCGGTACACACACACACACAAATTATAGCAGGTCTGAGACAGCTGTCCTTAGGAAGACATGGTTGCAAGGCTAGTGCTTGGCTGGCATCTAGGAGCTTAGATTTTGGGAGAGCCCTCACCATTTCCTGATTAAGAATGGTTCACTGTGCCTAAACCTTTTATGTAAAAAAAATAAGATTTATGTTGAACACTTGCTTTTTGTCTAGGACTCTGGAATTTTGGTTCATGTCAGGTAGAGGCTGACTATGTGACCAGCTCCCTGGGCACTGAGTCTTTATTGAGCTCCCCCGGCAGACAGCATTTTACATGTGCTGTCACAATTCCTTACTGGAGGAATTAAGTGTATCCTGTGTATCCACTGGGGGAGGATACTTGGAAACTTGTACTTGATTTCCCCTGGACTTTGCCACACGCACCTACATGGCATTTTGTTTTGTATCCCTCACTGTAATAAAACATGGCCATGAATATACCTATATGCTGAGTCCTGTGAGTCTGCCTAGCAATCAGTGAACCTGGTGTGGTCTTGAGACTGCCGATATGGTTGGTGTCACAAGTGGGATTCACTAGAACAACTCTGACTCACTGAAGCATGGTAAAAGGATTGTTTGGGAAAAGGGAAGGATGAAGTGGCAAGACCACAAACCTTTGCTGCCTGGGTGGCTATGAAACAGCAGCTGAGTTGGTATCTGTTGTGAAAGCTATCTATGAAATTTTAAAATGACAGATCTAACCCAAGGAGAGTTGGCTCACTCAATTCCCTGGCTGCTTTTGGCCATACTGACTAAAGTGAGAGGAGAAAAAGCACAGGCTGGGTGATACTTTTGGTTTTTGTTCTCACCTCCAAGTAGGAAGAGAAAAGCCTCAAAAGTTCTCAAAGGCAAGCTTTGGATGGACCAAAAATGTTAACTGTGTTGCTCTCTCCTTCAAGCATGAGGAAATAATAGTTAAATTAGATCCCAGAGCTGGAGAAAGCTTTAGATAAACCAAGGGAGAGGAAACCACTCCAGCTGTTTGTAACTGCTGCTAACTTCAGTCTAACTGCTGCTGCATCAACCCCTCTGTACCCCTTGCATTCCAGTCAGGGTCTCTCAGCAACTGCAATGGCTAATGTTATAAATACTGAATTTTACTGCCAGGATTTAAATAAATTTGTAATAAGAAAAAAAGGGGCATGAGAGGTTTAAAAGATGGCTTTGTATGTTATGGCTATCACATTTGGATATATGATAAACATATAAAACAGTATATATGCTTAGACTTTCATAAATGCGAGAGGAATCCTATCAGTCAGGAAAGCTGGAAAATAAAAGTTAATGAGACACATCTTCCTTGCTTTTTACCACTGGTGAGGAGATTGGAATTTAAATGGTTTAAGTATTAGAAACAGAATTAATCTCTGTAATGGATGATATTTACTATTATTTTTACCTATTGGTGTCTCTGAGAAAAGGGAGACAAGATGAAAACAAAGGAAATCTCCAGAAGGCATGACACTTTTGTTTTAAAAAGTAGTTTTTAGTTGCTACTAAGCTCTTTTGAAATCAGATGTCTGACCCTTAGAGGCTGATGATCTTCCAGCCCAATGTGCATATTTTTGAGTGGATTAATTTAGACTTTAAGACAACATGAAATGAGCTTAGAAGAGTCTTGATCATCAACTTGGACCTGGAATTGACTGTCTGTTATGCCATATCATAGCTTTGCTGATGCTGAAGAAAAGTCACTGGCTTTTTTGGAATCCTAAATTCATAGATCCTAATTGGTTGGATCTGACTCTAGGCTGAAACTATATTGTCTGATACTGGGCTGTTTAAATCTCAACACAAGTTGTACCGAACTAAGGCAGGCACGTGCTCAATGAACAAGACTTTGACTTGAGGACTGCGGAAGATTTAAGACACTCTCTGTGAAGCCATAAACTGAGAACATCATGCCTTCTGGTTGGATCATCTGAATCACTTGCAGATAACCACAGAAAAAGGGCTTAATCTCTGATGGGGCCATCTGAAATCAAGCTACTGATTGGTTCTATATATCTGATAGAGAGACTAAGTACATTCTTGTGTTTACTGCCAAGATTCAAGTTGGAAGAGGGTACTATACTCACTCCTCATGGACTAGACTCTTGAACCCCTCTTATAAATGTCTCACTGCTATTGACCTGTATTCAGCTTTTTGAATTAGCTGCAGTTTTCCAACAATGTATTAATAACCTGATTCTATCTCCTATACCTTCACCTCTCTGAGCTTCCTTGTACACATACCTCAATAAGGAAACCTGTTTATTAAACACAGCTGTCTTCAGAAAGAAACTGATCTTTTCTAGGTTGCTCACTAGATAAATGAGGACAAAAGGAGTGGGAGGTAACATAAACCTATTCAGAAAATTTCTGAAAATTCGAGATTCCATCTTGACCAACTCCTAAATGTGATATGTCTTTCTACTTAAGTTGTACAAAAATATCTTTCTGTAAAAATGCTTTTGCTCCTCTTACAGGTCTGGATCATTGGGAAAAAATGAATAGTTTTCATTACTGAATTGGACATACTAATTTTATGACAGAAAAAACAAAACCCAGCACCAGGAGAGGAAGACATTAATTTTTGTTTTTCAGAACTATTCTTGAAAGCTGTCTCTTCTTCCTGAAGAAAAACTCCTCTAGTGTAGGCTTTCCGTGCTTCTGTGAGTGCCCTGAATTCACACTGACTGCCGAGCTTCCAATCTAACAGTGCTCTGAGGCAGCACTTCCCAAAGAACACTTCTAAATCCACACTAAATCCACACTAGTTAGGCAAATGAACTGGCCTCATGGATAAATGAAACCATTTGGAACTGATTTCAGGCAGTCCAACTGAAATCAAGGCCTGAACTGAATTAACTGGACTAAATTGGGAACTCTAGAGCAAAAGGACCCAGGGGAAGTGGGACACACTGGGGGCCTTGTTAATCTATACTGCCTAATGTATGTCTTGCTTGGGATACCCTAACGATTGTAAATTCTTTGTTTCCTGGGGTACCATGTGAACCCTGACTATCATGAAACTGTTTCAACCCTCGAAAGCTCTCAGGTCTGCTTCAACTTATGGGCCAGAGTTATACTTTGCCTGAGTTGATACCTCGGGACATGTAAAAAAGATCTATATAAAAGGTGAAAGAGAAAGTCATCTAGTTTTCTAAGATAAACCTCATGGTGTATAGGATATATTTTAATCAGCTAAAACCAAGACCTCTAAAAGGTATAACTGCAATCAATACAACAAGCTGGTCTTGCCTTGCTGTGTGGAGTCTTACTGATAACAGTTTTGCTGTAAAGTCATTTGGTCAAAAGCCAAGAGTTAACATAGCAGACCTGAGACTATATTCTTAAGAAAAGCCTTCTTAGCTTTGGCTGGCCTCTGAGAACTTGAATGGTCACCAGTTCCCTCCGACGACATAAAACTTACCTGAAATGTTAAGAATGGCTCACTGTGCCTAAATTGTTCGTATAAACATGGTTGACAATGAACATTTGCTCTCGTTTTCTAAGGGTCTGGAATCCTGGTTCATGTCAGGCAGAGGCTGCCAGCCCCCAATGAAAACCCTGGGTACTTAGTCTCCAGTGAGCTTCCCAAGTAGACAACATATCACACATGTTGTCAATCTTGTTGCTGGGGAAATTAAGTGTGTTTTGTGTGACTCCAAAGGGAGAGTACTCTGGGCAACTTGTACCTGTTTTTTCTTAGACTTCACCCCATTTGCCTTCTTCCCTTTGCTGATTTTGCTTTGTATCATTATCATGGCTATCAGTATGATATGTTCGATCCTAAGAGTCCTCCTAGCAAATCACTGAACCTAGGGGTGGTCTTGGGGGCCCCTAACACAACTAGTAATAATTTTAAACAGGTAAACAGACCAATCTAGAGTAAACATTTCATTTGGTTATAGAAATGCATCACCAAAATTTCCTTTATGTTAGCAAAAAGTTTGAATTAATGAATTACTTACGAAAATAGATCAAACCACTGCTGTTTTGTAACAGATTCCTGGCGTAAAAGCTTCAAAACAATTGGACGCATGAAATCCCACTTGTCTTCAAACTGAAGAGAACCTTTATTCTTTAATAAAAAAAAAGGATAAACAGTAGTTTAATTTAAATGCAGTTAAACCAAGCATGTTATTTTTAAGAGATAGCTAGAGAAATGTAAAAGAATCAGTTTTCCATAATGGAATCACTATAAATTTAATTTGGTAGCAAGGATTCACAGGAAGACAACCATAAAATAGAAAAGCCATTGTACAAAAGTGTATATAGTAAATAATTCAGTCTGGTCCAAAGAGGTGGTCTGGCCTTTGCCCTTGGCTTCTAGTAGATAATCGCTGGGCCCTTGGAATGTTATTTCATTATTTGCCTGGGGACCTTGGGTCATACTGGATAATTTAACAATGTGATTTAGGAAGAGGACTAGTCATACACATATAGTCTTAAAGTGGGGGCTAGGCAATCCAGAAACACCAACAATGCGACTTAGGGTGGAGACTTTGGATCAGCCAACCTGGAGACTGAGATTACCCATGTGAGCAATCAATCACACCCACATGATGAAGCCCCAATAAAAATTCTCGATGCCAAAAGTTAGGTGAGCTTCCCTGGCTAGCAGTACTCCATATGCACTGTCACATACTGAGGACGGAGTGAAATGTGACCTGACTACATGGGAGAGGACAAGGGAAGTTCTGTGTTTGAAACCCTCCCGGACTCTGCCCTTTATGTCTCTTCCTTTGGCTGATCTTAATCTGTATCCTTTCTCTGTAATAAAATGTAACCCTGAGTAGAAAAGCTTTCAGTAAGATCTGAGTCTTTCTAATGAATTTTGGAACCTCAAGCTGGTTTTGGGAGCCTCCCAAACATGCAGCTGGTGTCAGAAGTAAGGGTGGTCTTGTGTGTGGAGATAGTACCCTCTGATTTTATAGTTGTCCTAAACTCCACACAAAAAGTGTACTGAAAATCTATATAAACTCTGAAAAACAAGACCAAAAAAAACCCCCAAAAACCCACAGAAAGATACCTATCTCATTTTATAATGCTAATAAAACCCTGATACCAAATTGGTGATAAAAGAACAAGAAATGGAAACTCTAGACCAATTTAACTAGAGAACAGAAATGCAAAAGTCTTAAATAAATATTAATAAATTAAACAGGCGGCATATCAACAGAATACTTCATAATCATGTGTGGTTAAACTCAGGAATGTGAAAGTCGTTCAATATTAGAAATAAAATCAATTCATTACATTACTAAAAAGAGAAAAAGGGAAACTCCATATATTAGTCATTTGTACTGTTCCTTTTCGAATTAAGTATTGGCCATGTAACTTGCTTTTGCCGGTATCAATAGATTTCAGCAAAAATCATTAATTTTCTAAGATACCAGCACCACACACCCTTACGAAACCCATTGTTTTTACTATACAATTGTTGAAGATGTTGCTCACTTGTATCAAATAATGTTCATATACTGACTATGCAGAATATGTGAACTCCCTGAAATTATAACCCAGAAGCAGTTTCTAAATATATGGTCTGACAAGAACCTATATTAGAATCATCTAGGATGGTGGTTACACATATAGATTTCTAGAACCTACCTTAGACTTGCTGGATCAGAAGCTCTTGAGGCTGAGTTTAGAATCTGCATGTTTAGCAAATTCATGATAAAATTACATTAAAATGTTAGGACCCCTTCCCTCCAAATGAAGAACCACTAACATTAAACTCTTGTGAGAGAAAGTGATGCTTCTTACACGTCTACAAATACAGCTGATCCTAAAAGCTATTGTACTGTCTTGCCCCAGGTACCTACTTTTATCACAGTATTCTTATTACAAGAACCCACAAAAGATATTCACTCAAAATTTAGTACCAGGATTAGCTACGCTTCTTCCCTGAAAAACTAGTTTATTTTTACCTTATGGACATATTAATGTTGTCTAATTAAAAATTCAGTCAGATTTGTGATCCTATGGGATACACTTTGTGTACTAACCTTTTTCTACTGTTATTTTCCTATAACCCTCATTTCTTCATTTATTCTTCCCTCTAAGAAAATGGTGTACAAACTAACAAGTATCAAAGAACCATAGAAAGAATACACACATCTTTTCTTGACTATGACAGAGACTCATAATTCCCTCTTAATAAGAGAATACTTTATCATGTCAATTAAGTCTATTTCCATAAGCAATTTTGACAATTTATAAAATTAAATGTACCATAAATCCATCAATTAAAAATCAAAAAGGTAAAGAGGACTACAAGGGTATTCAAGATAAATTAAATACTGGTTAGGCTCTGAAATGTATCATATATGGCAAAATAATAGGAAACACATTTTCATTTTCCTATTTGATGAAAACATCCAAGAGTCAATACAGAAACATTTTCCCCAATACCCAATTAAAAGAGGAGTTTAAAAATTGAATGTTTTCTGTTAAGCTTTTATAATAGATTCCAAATTTGATACTCAAGCAATTCTTTGACTTATTCTGTTAAACTGAAGAGCATATCCTTAAAAATCATAACTAAGCAGCACCAAACCTGTTCTCTACAAAACAGAATGCCTAAGTGAAGGGACCTTCAAATTATGAACCATGATTTACAAATGTTTCCAATGGCTAACTTAAGGCTGCTTTAAGTTTTTCATTATTACTCTTACTAATTGCTAGTATAGTAAGTCTAGGATTATCTCACACGTGGGCTCTTTCAGACCAAGAGGATTTCAACATTTACCATCTCCCTGCCCCTTTATTATTCACTCCTTACATCACAACTAATTCCCTTACAGGTACTCTTCTCAAAAACACAAATGGGCCATGGGGAAGCCAATGGGGAGTTGGCCATGGAAGATATGTGGGGGAAGAATATTCCAGGCAGAGGAAGCAGCCATTGCAAGGTAGAACATAGAAGATGTACTCAAGGTAGAACAAAGTAAGGACAGAGGAAAGAGCAGATGAGATCAGAAAAACAAGAGGGCTGGATCATGTAAGGCCTTGAAAGCCATTATAAAGACTTTAGCTTCAATATAAGTGAGATGGGGAACCATTAAAAAATTCTGAGCAAGAAGTGACATTTAAAAATCTCCGTGATTGCTAGGTTGAGAATACATTACAAGGGGCAAGGGTTAGAGATGGGTAGGGTTCGGAGGCAAGGTGAGAGATGATAATGACTTCGACCAGGGTGGTAACAATGGAGTCAGTAAGTTGTAGATTTTATGTTTTAAAGGTGGCACTAACAGAATTTCCTCACAGTATACATTTGAGAGAAAGAAATAAAGGATGATTCTAAGGCTTTTATCTGATAAAATTAATTCGTATATCAGGACCCACAAGATGGAGGCCATCCTTATGGCCAGTCCACATCACAAATCCAAACCTAAGTCAGGCTGCGCATACAGGAAACTGCTCCCTGTCAAGGGAACTTAACACTAATCACAACCTCCAACTCAGCTTTATATAGATAACCTTAATGGGGACAAAAAAAAAAAAAAAGGACCTGCTTACATTATAAAGAAAGCCCTGACCTCCTAGCCATCCTTAGCCCTGTTTACACATTGCTTCCTCTGACATTCTATAAAACTCACTCTTGCTCAAAATCCCTCATTAAGAATGCTCTACTGCTTGTTAAGCACTATATTTCCCTAATCTATGGATTATTTTTCCTTTAATAAAAGTTTTGTGATTTGACATGTCCGAGTATGGCATTGCCATCAACTGGAATGGAAAAACTGCAGATGTAACAGGTTTAAAAATGAAAGCTTAAGAATTTGGCTTTAGACATGTTACATTTGACACATTTAAACACATTTGAAGATGTTAAATAGGCAACTTGATAAGCAAATAGAGATTTAAAAGAAAGGTCTGATTAGGAAATAAAAATTTGTAAGTCATTAGAATACATGTGGGTTTTAAAAGATTACTGGAAGAGACCACTAAAGGAGTGAATATAAGTAGAGGAGAATATCCAGGCCTGAGTTTTTAGGTATCCAGCAATAAGAAGTAGAAAAAAGAGTAAGAACTAAGAAAGAAGACAAAGCAACCAGAGATGGCAAGAGAATCAAGAGTACGGCATTCTGGAAACCGAGCGAATAAAGTGTATCAAGAAAGAGGGGGTTGATCAGCTTTAGCAAATGCAAGATAACTGAAATAACAACATTGAAGTCATTGAGATTTTTGTCAATATCAGTTTTTTATAGAGTGATAAGGACAAAAGACAGACTGGAGTAGAATTAAGAAAGAAAGGAAAAAAGTAGAGAAAGAACAGACAACTTGACAATTTTTGCTGTGAAAGGGAGCACAGAAATGGCATTGTAATTATTAGGGTGAGAGGGAGTTGATTTTTTTTTTACAATGTAATATGTTATGTTTGTATACTGATAGGCATGTTCCAAGATATAATATTGACGTATAGGAGAAAAAGGGAGAATACTGCTGTAGAATTTAAATTGCCCAGGGTGGGCAAGAGAGAATGGAATCTGATGCACTGGTGGAGAAATTGGCTATATGCTAAGAGAAGGCAAAGTATGTACATGCAGATGCTGGTAGGTAGATAGATGTGCTATCATGCTGAGAAGTTCATTTTTTAAGTTCTCAGTGATGTGGAAATAAGAAAAATGCCTTGGAGAATGGAGGAGGAGGTGCAGGAATTTTGAGAGAAAAGATGGGAAGCAGACATCTAGGAAAGTGGAAAAATAAATGATTACAGAAGTGTAGTGTGACTGGGCTCAATTATAGTTTGTGGTCACATATCTAAAGTGAAAAGAGCATGAGGGCATTTTCTTCTGCAACATTTAACTACACAGGTGCTGGCACTAAAAGGTGAGGAGATAGATTTAACCAGGGTTGTGGTTTTCCCCAGTGAAACAAAAGAGGAGCAATGGAGTCAAAAGTGTATTTGAAGGAGTGATTATAATTATTGAACAGAGAATTTATGCTGGGTAAGGGAGAAAGAAAAGACGTCAGGATGATGAGAGTCCTGCTTTCAATCATGATGAAATAAAGGAGCCAGATTTCCCCACCTGCCTAAACAACTAGAAAGCCAAAGGGCAGTACTGGACAGTGCTTCCTGAGAAAAGGAAAACAAATGAGGTGACCCCTACAAATGCCCAAGCATATTGCCTAGAGATTTCAGGCCTCAGCACAAGCAGGGGAAAATGAAATAGCCTGATGATTTTACTAATACTCGAAGACAGATTTCAGAGTTTGGGGATGCCAAAGCAATGAAAATTCGTGGCACCAGAGTATAAGAAAATAGGGAGCTACACAGAGAGGGAGCTCTGGAGATATATAGAGGGGTCCCCTTGAGTCTTTGTTTGAATATTGACTTAGACAAGTGTGTGAGAAAACTATCAGAGACTGGGAAAAGAATTATTAGACAGGAGTAGACAGCAATCACCAGAGCCCACACAAGGTGAGACTAGGAGTACTTCATGTTCTCACTAGCCAGAGTAGAAATGTTTCTTAATATGCCAGGAATTGGTAGAGTCCTCAGAAAGGTACAGCATCTATAGTGGAGCCAAAGTAGCCCTACCCTGAATGTTGTTCTAGACTCACTCTAACAAAACTTAAAAGCAAGCTTCAAAATGTTCAAACTGATTACAAGCAATTTAACTGTGTCAAAGCCAAATCCAAAAATATTTTAAAAATCCAGCCACTAAAACATGAAACTCACAATGTCGGCAACCAATCAAAAATTACCAACCAGGCAAAGAAAGAAGATATAACCCACGAAGAGAAAAACCCATCAACAGAAACTGACCCAGAAATGACATAGTTTTAGTAGACAAAGATGTTAAACCAGCTATTATAAATATACTCCACACATTCAAGAAGACAGAGAAAAGCATGAACATCGTAGAAACAGGAGTTTAAAAAATGAGTATCAGTGAGCTGTGGGACATCAAATCATTCTAACCTACATATGACTAGAGTCCCGGGGTAGGGGGGATATTTGAAGAAATAAAGGCCAAAATGTTTCCTAATTTGATGAAAACTATAAACCTACAGATTAAAGACATTAATCAATATGGTGGCAGAAATGAGTTGTAGACCCTAGAAGAGTTAGATTATTGAAATAAGAGTACTTGAATGAGTTATAAAGACAGGAGTGGTTAATTAATCAGAGTAGGATGCTTGAAATTAAGGTTATAGAAGGGTGGAATTTTTAAAAGTTTCTCATATTTTTACTGGTTTTGTTTAATCACTGCATTGCATGATTTTCTACTATTTCTTTCATTGCAAATATATGGCATTTGGCTAATTTTGTACATATGATATCTGTGATACAAAAGAGAATTTCCTGTGTTTACCTTTAAATATTTTACTTTACATTTCCATGGGTAGTTCAAATACCTAATATCTGTAAATAAAATTGAGTTCAGTTATTTACACCCTCTATTATTTAACTTCAGCATAATCTTCATTATAGATCACGCCATCATTTTGATCATTTTACATTATAATATCTAATTGCTAGTTGTGTGTTAGACACTATTCTAAATACTTACAAGTGTATTAATTCATTTAACCTTTGTGTTAGGTGATAATCCTTGTGTTATCCTATGTGTTAGGTGATATCATTTTATAATGAAAAATAATACACTGTAACCTGAGATTAGGTTATTTCCTTAAGGTTACTGGTAATAAGCGGCAGAGCAGGGGTTCAAATCTAAATAATTTGGTTCTGTTAGAGCCACATTCTTAACTCCTTGAATCTTTCTTGGATGAGAAATGAAGAAACTTCTAATGTATGGGCCAGATCCAGCCCGTGGCTTAATTTCATCAATCTGTAAATTGCAAAAACAAACAAACAAACAAACAAACAAACAAAAAAACCAAGAAACTATGATATAATAAATTAGTGGCAGTTATCTAGAAGCCATAAGGTGAAAGCATCATTACATAAAAAACATATTTACTCTTAAACTATTTTCCCAAAAGTTGAATTTTTCCATTGAAATAAAAAATATATTACACTTCCCTTCAAAGCCTTTAGGTTTTTCTTAGAGGAAAATTAAATTCTGACAATGCTTACATTTTAGACACACAAATTGACTTTAAGAAAAAAAATTATAATACTGATAAGAGTTTATTTTGGGGTGCTTCTTCATCATTCACTTATTAATACCTGAGTGCCTACTGTACATGAAAAATTATACCAGTCATTGGGACACATAAATGAAAGTTCTTCAAGGAATTCACATTCCAGTATAGTGTTTCTTAAATTGTGGTTCATGGACTCCTAAAAAGGTTCCAAGATTTATTCCTGAGGCTCAAATCTATAAAAATAAACTTTTTTTATTAAAAAAATTAAATATTAATGCAAGTAGAGTCTGGATCATTTTTATGACCTTATGTATGACCAAGCAATAATCGTAAGACGGAAAAAATTACAAATGTATTAAAATTAAGAACTTTAGTTCCTCAAAAGATACCTCTAGGAGTGAAAAAAGCAACTCACAGAGTGGAAGAAGATATATACCCAAGAAAGGCTCTTATCTAGAATATGCAAAGATTCCTAAAAACCAGTAATAAAAGAAAGACAATCCAATTTAAAAACTGGCAAAACTTTGAACCCTTCACGAAGACAATATCTAAATGGCCAAAAACTATATGAAAAGGTGCCCATCGTCGATAATCATCAGAGAAATACATATTAAAACCATAATGAAACATTACTACACACAAGCAAAAAAGCTAAAATAGAAAGGAATGACAATACCACGTATTGGAGAGAATTTAGAGATTTTAGGGCTTTCATCATGCTGGTGAGAGTATTAATTGGTACAACCATTTTAGAAAACTATTTAGTATATATGAAAGCTAAACATATGTATACTACATAATCCAGCAATTACACTCCTAGGTATACCTCCAACTGAATTGCATACATATGTCTACCCAAAGACTTGTAAAAGATAGTACACAGTTATCTTTATTCTCAATAGTAAAAAACTGGAAACAACCCAATGTCCATCAACAATAGGATGGATAAATTGTGGGACAGTCATAAAAATGAAATATAGCAACAAAAATATAGATGGATCTCACAATGTTGAGCAATGAGGTCAGACACAAGAGTACATATAATCAATGTCCAAGAACAGGCAAAACACATCTACTGTTATAAGAAGTCAGAACACTGATTACCTTGGGGAGGGGGTTAAAAGCTAAGAGTTGGACGAAGCAAGAGAGAGGGGCTTTCAGGAGTATTGTTAATATTCTATCTAGATCTGGATGCTGATTATACAGGTATGTTTACAACTGTACACTAATGATTTGTATATATTTCTGTATATAGGTTATAACGCAATAGTTTAAAAATTGTCATGTTAGTGTTGTTCATTTAAATCTTACTGAGTTTTTAGTGTATTTAACTGGTAAATCTATTTTTAATTGTTAAAGAATTCTGAGCTTGATATTTATAGTTTTACATTTAAACATATTAAGAATGTTAAGTTCTTTCTCCTCTTCCTTCCCATCCCTCCTTCTTGAATAATTCAGTCAAAAAGCAAGATTCCTCACTGTCAGAGAAGGAAGTTACATACATGAAAAAAGAAAATAACAATTAAATTTATTAGAATTGAATTTATTGGAATTGGAGTGATTGGAGTGAACTCATGAGTTTTGATAATACAGATACAGAAATAAGTATAGTATAGCAGTTTGTGTGTATCCTAGTTCATTCCAGAGAGGGCCTGAAAACAATGATACCCCAACTGCAGTTAGCATACCTAGCACCCAGATCTTGATTTCTTAATACCATATGCCACAAAAAAGATCCTTAGAGAAAATGCTAATTCCAAAACTGGAGTAGGGATGATCCTAAAACACATTTTTGTGCCAGAAAGTAAGAAAGTATTCACTCTAAGCAAAATAAACTATAGTAACATTATAAAACACATTAAATAATGCTTTGGATGGAGGGAAAACGGTAGTCATTGGCTACTGACATGATTATATTTAACTTCTAAAGATTATCTACAAATTCACTGAAGGAAAAATTGAAAGGGAGTCTAACAGGAAGCTAATGCAATAATCCATATGAACAATAAATGATGAAATCGTAAACTGAAGCAATGAAACAAAAAGGTGTTAATGATATGAGGTCTGTGAAGCAGACTTTATAAGAATAAAATTATGACTTGCCACTTATTGAATGTGTGACCTTGAGTAAGTTACTTAAACTCTTTGGGCTCCAGCTTCATCTACGTAAAATGGATTTAATAAGTATCTAGTTGAAAGGGCTGTTATAGGTATATATATGTACAATGTTCAGAAAAGTGGTTGACATAAACAAACATTACACAAATGTTGGCTATCATTATAATATTAGTACTACTACTGCTTCTACTTCTCCTACAATAACAGGATTTGGTGGTAATTAGATGTGGGAATGAGAGAAGAATGCTAAAAATGACTCAACAAGAGTAGTATTAAGGCCCTAAGCTCTCAAATGACTAGTATATAGTCCCTCCCATGACCAGTATCCCCCAATATAATTCATAATACAAAGGATAGTGTAAATTCTAAAATATAGATTAAATGCTTGAAAGTTTTCATTTAAAAAATCAAATATAACCCCCACACATTTTTTTTCTCATTTTTTTCTATGGGGGTAGGATATCCTAAACATCGTTCTGCCTATCTGATAATACAACATAGCTCTCAAATTTCTTGCTTGAGTGAATGGCTGGTGGAATCACTGACCACAGAAGAAATGCATAGGGAGGAATACATGTGAGCTGGATGGTATCAGGGAGAGGACATGAGTGCAATTTTGGACATATTGTCAGATAAAAGCAAATGCTGAAGTTATAACTCTCTTGGCCTCTATTTCTTGTTCCCTGTGTTCTCCCTTTCTCTTTATTTTAAATAAAAGTTTATTTACTACTAAATTGCTTCTTAATGTCTCCCCCACAGAGCTGAGACCAAAAAAAAAAACCAGTGTCCAGTTTCTCACAATTAGGAGAGACAGGATGAAAACTGAAAGAAAAAAAAAGATGAAAGAAAAACAAGTGAACAGTTCAGCTCCCTTTCCCTGCTCCAATAGGTATAAAGAAATCGGGATCTCTTAATATAACATGTTGGTTGCCCAGACCCAAATAAAATATATTCGACTTTATCTGAAAAGTATTCCCTAATGGAAGAATCAATTCTAAAACAGATTGACAGTAATGTCCCACGATCTCTTATCTGTAGACATGGTGGTTGTTTCAAAGAAAAACAAATATGCATTAGGAAGTAAATTACAGAAAAAGTTTAACTTTTTGTAACATGTTTGGAGTGGGAGGAGGTGTTACAGGCCAGTAATGAAAGATGCTATATAGATCTTTCTGGAATATATTATCACTTAAAAAATGTGCACACCTTCCATTGACATTCAAGAGTGCTTTTCCAAGCAATGAGTTCATCTACAACAATTCCATTTTATTTAATCCCAAGAAAAAGAGTAGACATAAAATTGCTTATCCATAAATATAAAATTCGTCACCAAGTTAAAAAATAGGAATGCTTCAATAAACACATAAAAACAAACAAAAACAGAAAAGTCCACTGGCTTGCAAAATGTTTTAAAAGTAATCATTTTTAAATGACTCACTTTGCAACAAAAATACAAATACTACCTATTGGTTTGCCTGAAAATCTCCAGAAATCTATACAGGACAAAACATACCCCATCAAATAAAAGGAGCAATATCACTATAATATTTTATAATGTCAAATGTTGCATTTAAGAGAAAATAAAGAATGTAGTTATTATTGCTGTACATCTTGCTAACTCTTCATGACAAAAATGTAAGAAAAGCTAAGGTGAAAGGACAACTTAAAGGCAATACTAGAAATAATAACATCTATACAATTAACAGCAATTATTTTTATCACTTGTATTCTTTCATGCCAGTAACATTTTTACCACAACCCAATTTTTTTCAAGATTTGTATTTGTTCTCTTTGAAGTTCCTTATCTATTAAGGATTATATCCAGTGATAGCATTTACTAACTCACAAAAGGAATCCAATTGTATATTTTAGGCTTCTCATATAAATTATGAGGTTAGCTACTTGAATGTGTGGGTTCCCATATTGTCTATGAGCCGCTAGTGCCCCCAGTTACTAGATTTTAAAACCACATCTGCAATTCCCATTAACCAAAAGAACCACAAACTACAGTATATATTTGAATACTGGCAATTCTCACTATATTCCAGCTATACCACCCTTCTGAAGCTGTTCCTCAAAGATGCCAAGCTCACCTCAGCAACAATGTCACCACAGAGAGGTCTTCCCAAACCAATCTAAGAAAAATGCCCTTCCCCCTTTCTTCTCTGCATATCTAGAGCCAAGGTCTTGAGCTGGTAGAAGAAATACTTTGATTTGCTATGATGAAATTTGAACTCGGACTAAACACTACTTTTTAAGACCAGAAAGATATGGAATCTGGCTGAAATGTCATTAAATGCTAGGGAAGGAAAATTCAACAAAACATAGTGAAGTGATATTTAAGGAGAAAAATAATTTTCTGTTGTAAATAAGTAAAATAGTGCCCCATCTTCTGAACACTCTTGATTATACTGTTTTCTTCACAGCCCTCATTACTGCAAAGACTACCCAGTGTGTTGTGCTTATTCCTTTGGTGTCAATATTTATACATTAGAAAATAAGCTCCAAAGACTAAGGGCCTTGTCTGTCATATTCAGTACTGTATCACTGACACAATAGTATCCAGCACAGAGTAGATGCTCACATATCTGTAGAACGAACAAACCCACTACACAGATTAAATATCCTTGATATTACCTGTACGTATTCCATGTATTATGATCAATGTTTTAACCTGAGCTGTAACTTGTTTACAGAGCCTATCAGGCAACAATTTACTCTACCTATTATAGGGAGGAAAGAGGCAGAGGACTTTCTATGACACAACTGAGTTCACCAGGATCTAGAAAAATACCTAATAAGAAACACCTGTCTTTGTCTACTTATCTCCTCCACTCTTCCCTGTCCACCAGACAGAGGCCTTAGTGTCCTTTTGATACCCTCCTGCAGTCTAAAATTCTCCTCTTGTAAGTTTATCTTAAACTGTCACTTCCTGTTAGTAGCTTTAACATACATCACCTCCAGATTATGGTAACTATTTACTCATTTATTTTTACAAACAATGAAAAACTCTCACATTTACATTTATCCCAGTTTTACATAAGTGATTTAGTCCATTATTGCCACTCCTACCTCTACACATGCTGAGTGTCAACTGTAACCATGTCTCTAGGACAAGCCAGTGGAGTGAGGGAAGGCAGCCCTAAAAATCATGGCCCTCTCAGATGCCCAGACAATTTCCATAAACTTAACGAAAATTTACAAGTAAGATTCTAAATAAATGAGGCCCTCGTTTATAATAAACATTAAAAATAATTATCCAGTAGTGTATCTTAACTATACTGAAAACATTCAAATCTTGGTATCGTGTGTGTGTGTGTGTGTGTGTGTGTGTGTGTGTGTGTGTGTGTGTGTGTATCCCTTGCCAAGTGTG
The DNA here is from genome assembly GCF_000325575.1 of Pteropus alecto. NCBI lineage: Eukaryota > Metazoa > Chordata > Mammalia > Chiroptera > Pteropodidae > Pteropus > Pteropus alecto. The sequence goes on along the minus strand of NW_006436543.1, from coordinate 301,261 downwards.
TTCCTGATTTAATGCCTTTGCATCAGCTGTTCTGTTCCCTCTACCTGCAACTCTCCTCCTAAATATGGACATTGATTTTTCTCTTGCTTCATTCAGGTCTTCCCTCAAATGTGATCTCCTTAGAGGCCTTCCTATATCATATCAAAAATAACACCTATCACTCTCTTTCACCCCCATTATATTTCTTCATAACATTTACCACAACCTGACCTTACAGCACATATTTGCTTATATGTTTACTACTCTCCTCTACAAAAAAATGTAAGTTACATTTAGAGCAGGAATTTGTCTGCCTAGATCACCATTATCTAGTTGGAATAAGAAAATGCTATATATTTGTTGAATGAATTTACTTTCCACAGACTTAATGCCTCCTGTTATGGTTTCATTAGCACATACGCCCTCATCATGGCCACACCACAAATGAGAATTTGAATACACACAAAATACATGAAATGATGAGTAACAGGTTTTATGTGTAAGAGCCAAGAAGAGATTGAGGGCTTAACAATATATCTGCTCACATATCTTTCAAATATACATCATTATCTATGGAACTTTATTTTAAACTCCCTTGCCTAGCACTGAAGACCTTTCACAATCTGACCCTGAATTTCCTTTGTATTTTTGTCTCCTACTATTTCCCATACTCTGAGCTACTATGCAGCAACAACTGCAAGGAGCACCATTCATACAGAATACAACAAAACATGCTGTACTTCTTACACTGCTGCAATATTGATCTAGTCTCCACTCCTGCCAAATTTTCTGCTAATCAACACCTACAAAAACTCCACCCATTTTTCAAAATCCAGCTCCAATGCTTTCTCCATAAAACTTTTCCAATCATCTCACCAGAAATGATATTCTCAGTCTGTGAGGGACCACACAGCACGCAGTAATACTCCTGAAGTTCTTGCCTTAGAGCAAGTCGTTAGTACTTTTTCATCTCCTTTAGTATATGGTAAGTTCCCAAATAGGCTGAACATTGTTTTACATAGCTTTGTATCCTTCGTGATGCCTTGTACATAGGTAGAATAAAATTATTTTAATAAATTCTACACACATTCTGAATCACTCCTTTGTATTTCCATTTTCTTTCCTCTCAAAGGGCAAAAACATTCCACTGAGAAAAGTAGTGAGCTTCCTATTTCAGTTTAAAGTGTTTATTTTCTTGTGGATTTATTTTATACCTCTACTCCCTCTCTCTCCCTCTCTCTAGATCTAGCTAGAATGGAATTAAATCATAAATTCCTCCCTTTAAGCAATCGACACTCATTTAATAAGCATCTATAATGCCTGGGTACTGCACCATACTTTTCTTTTCAACCAATTATCATTTATTTACTGAGCACCTACCGTGAGTGATCGCCGCACTAGATGGTTAAGGCATCAACAGATTAATAAAGTCCTAGCACTAATGGGCCTTACAACTCAGAAAAGGAATTAGATATGTAAACAGATCCTCTACTTAATACATAAGACATAATGTAAGTGTAGAAGAGACTGATGCAGTGCTATGGTTGTGCAGAGCAGGCAACAATTAATTCCAAATGAGAGCGCTAAGGAAAAACGAGACATTTGGGCTAGGTCTTGATGAATAAATGAAATTTCAACAAGCAAACATTGAGGGGAAGGGACATTCCTGACGGAAGAAAAAGTAAACATAAAGAGTCTTGAAAACTGGTATGCTAGTGAAGCAACAAATAATCAGACAGGTAGAGAGAAAGAGGTAGAAAGGAGGGGAGCAGGGAGAGAGAAGAGGGGGGAGGGGGAGAGGGTGAGAGGGGAGGGGGCAGAGGAGAGAAAGAGAGAGAGAGAGAGAGAGAGAGAGACAGAGAGAGAGACAGAGAGAGAGAGAGAGAGAAAGGAGGAAGAGAGGGAGAGGGAGAGAGAATGAATGTCAATATGAATGTTATTAGGGAGAAGACCCAGCTGGAAGGATCTCAAAGAATTTGAACCATCAAAGGTATCTGAGCAGGAAAGTGATACGGTTAGCACTGTTTTGGTCTAGAGCTCAAATCAGAGGTGAGAGATAAAAATAGTGAAATCACGGGAGTTAAGGCTGTCCCAGAAAAAAAGTACAAAAAGTACAAAGATAGAAAAGGGCTGAAGATTAAATCCTGAGAAATAATTATATTGCAGAGGAGAGGAGGGAGATCACTAAAAAACACAAATGATTTGGGAGACAGGAGACCAAGGAATGTTATAAAAACCAAAAGGAAGCAGAAGTAGTAATCAACAATATCAGAAGAGAATGAATGTATCAGAGAAAAATCTCATTTGACAATCAGGAGGTTGCTAGAGCTTTTAAGACTAACAGCTTCACAATAATTGTGTGAGAGTAGAGAGAAAGCCAAGTCACAGTAAGTTAAGGAAAAAGGTGAAGAATTATAAAGGTGGAACTGGGGGCTGCTTTTCTAAGAACTGTGATAGTAAATAGAAAGAGAAAAGGGCAAAAGTTTGAAGCCAAAGCAGAGCACAGGTTAAGTTTATATGAGGAGTTACATGAACTTTTTATCCCCTTATAAGTGAGAATATAGGAGAATGACACAAAAGTAACAGGAGACATGCTGCCAAGCATGGGGAGAGGTGGGGTTGAAGGCAGAACAAGTGGAAGGAAGCAATACAACAGGTATCTTGGAAAAGAGAACATAAGGGTACTAGAAAATTTTGTGGTATCGACCAAGGAAGTTAAGGACAAACAGCTGGATAAAATAATGTGCTAAGAATTAAATGGGATGATGCTCAGCAAAATAAGATTTAAACAGTTGCTATTTAGAAAAGGAGTACTCAGTTGAAAAGGAGTACTCAGGAGTACTGAGGGCATAGATGATAATTGCAAAAGTAAAGGAACAAGCAGAATTAAACATTAAAAGTTAAAGTAGCACTATTAAAAAGTTTTTGAAGATATATATATCTCCCAAGCAACTGATAACTATATATGTCAAAATGTACCATACAAATCTTTGTATAACCAAAAGATTTCCAAAGTCCAGCAATAGCCCACTTGCTTTAAATAGAGAATACAGTCATTATTACGATCAAATTCCAGTATAAAAAAAGTAGGTAGTTTTTATTACATTCAGTTAAGACTTAAAAGTTCCATTTCAACGTTTTGAATCTTGTTATTTTTCATAATATATTAGCTATCCTTCTGAACCCTGTCATCCACAAATTCAATAAACTTAATCCAGGTTAGTGGAAAACACCAGGACATTTTCCTTCAGCAGGCCACCAAAAACACCCCTTCAGGGTTGATGATATTATTCATCATTCTTCAGGTACAGTTTAACTGAAAATGAATCAAATTCTAACTGGATTCTCATCTAGCCCACATAACTCCATTCTGACCATAGGACATGATAACTCTGTCAACTATGCTCTGATGAAATCTAATTGCACAATATCTAAGGCATTTTTCTAATGCTAATGAAGCAGTCTATTCTGTCAAAGAAGGAAATGAGGCTGATGTGGTCACTCCCTCACCAGTCTTAGGCTCTCTATTCAAGGTAGCACCAGCCTTGAATTCAAATGATCCTATGAATTATGTTATGGGTCTACCCTGGCAGGGGCACACTACATTTCTACAAGAAGAAAAACTTCCCACTTTTTAATTAGCTACTTCTAAAGATGAATTTAAAGCACCCCCCCACACACACACACAATCACCACCAATAAGGAGAGAAAAAAGAAAAAAAGTTTCCTGGCCAATTTAAATATGTAAACTTTTGGTAATATTTATAATGTCCACCATGTCACATTAGTTGTATATGTTTAAAATCACATACTATATAAAATAATCTTAAAAAATTTTTTTTTGCCCTTTCGACACTTCATGGAACAATTTTATTGAAAAATTTCCAGTGCGCCTTTAACTTTTGTTTTCATGTTCACAAGAGCAGGGGTCCCCAACCCCTGGGCCGCAGTCTAGTACTGGTCTGTGGCCTGTTAGGAACCGGGCCACACAGGGCCATACAGTAGGAGGTAAGCTATGGGCAAGCAAGCGAAGCTTCATCTGTATTTGCAGCTGCTCCCCAGCACTAGCATCACAGCCTCAGCTCCACCTCAGATCATCAGGCATTATCATAGGAGCCTGGGTCCCTGGTGCCAAAAAGGTTGGGGACCACTGTACTAGAGTGACTAAGTCATTTACCAGTTTTTTCAAAGCATCGTCACATTCCTTCTATTGATAAAAGTTGTTTGAATTACATAACTTCTGAATCCTTTTTTCAACCTATATAGTAATTGCCCATTTTCTATACATTCAGGCAGTTTTTTCATTCTACAGATGTGTGCTGTAGATGTAGATTCATAATCTCTACAAGATAACCACTTACTTGTATTGACTGATAGAGCTTCAGACTTTTATCTCCTCCAAACAATCCTTTGCAAGGCTTTGAATGGAGCAGAATAAAGTAACTCCCTCTTTTCTAAGAGAGAATTTTTGGTGGGGCAAGACCTTGCTGTATATATGCAGGTAATCAAGTCAAAATTTCAGAGACTTGGGAACCCAATTATTCTTTAAACACATTTCAGTTAATAACATAAGCTCTTGCTCATGTAAACATGTGAGTGCATTAATAGGAACCTTTAGAAATTAAACAAGTTTTCTTTCTGAACTATTAGAACTCTACTGTTTATAAGAGTGGAGTAGGATGGGTTACTCAATTCTCATGAATTAGTTTTCTTAGAGAAACCGAAGGAGCAGTAATTCTAGTAAGTTATGTATATTGTGTACTAATTAAGTGCCAGTCATGGTTTTAAGCATTTTACATACATTAACTCAATTTTCGCAATGCTCTATGAAACAGGTGCTATGAATAATTCCATTTCATTGATGAGGAAACCCAGGTAGATTAATAAACTTGCCCAAAGTCATACAGTTTCCAGGTGGCCAAAATCCAGTCTGATTCTAGGCCCTCCCCCTTTTAAAAGAAAGTATAATGCCTCTTAATAAAAAGTTTGACATTTTATAAGACAGTCCCATCTACTGGGCAATTAATATCAGTAGTACAAAGAAGACACTGAGTGAGATTCTGGTATCTTAATAAATTTTCTATTCAATTATTTTCTACTATCCATCCACAGTGTCTGAAGGCATAATGACGGGTTTGAGGGAGGAGTATTTCATTCTTTCTATTTATTATGTTCCTGAGCTACTAAGACCCCCATTTCAGTAAATACTTTTAAGGCAAAACATTCCTACTATAAACACAAGCATAGAATAAAAAGAATAGTGCCATGTCTTCCTCATTCTCCTCTAAAAGTTTTGACTGATGGTAAAGAATTTGCCCCTCTGGGTCTAGATCTTCCTTGTTATCCCAAATATATAAAACTAACTTTAATCGTTTTCTTTGATAAAGTAACTTCCTTAAATCCTGAAACGATGTAGCACTTCCTCAGTAGTCATCTGGTTATGAGCTGCAATGGGGTTAAGAAGCAGTTTCCTAAGGGAAAAAAAGGGTGAAATATAAACTCAAGAATGGGCGAATAGGAGGGAAAGTATAGCGTGCAGAAAAGGGAGGAAGGGAGCAGGGTGGAACGCAGTGTTGTCTGATTTGGAATTTCGCAGAGAATGAGAACAGAAATTGAGGAGGTGGGGGGCAGAGTCACTGATACCTATGTTAGGCAGCATTTTCTTGGATTTTTCTTTATGTATCTTAGACTCTCGCTTCAGAAGAAACTGAGACCCTAGGAGTACTAACTGCTCAACAAGCCATGGCACAGCACCACCATTCATCTCCCGCCCAAAGCCAAAGCTCGTCCCTTGAAAGCATCGCTACCCGCCATCCCTGAGCCGGGCCTTCCACACACCGGTCAACCGGCGGGAGGGACAACCAAAGCCTCTCGACCCCAAGGCCAGAGACCCGCGTTCCGGTTCTTGGTGACTGCCTCCCCAGCTTCCCTTCCAATAGACAACCTTTGAATACTCCCACAATTCGCCCCCGAACCTGAACCGAGCCTTTCCCGAAGAGCTGAACCCAGCGGTCATGGAGTAAAAGCCAAGCTGGACTGAGGGTCTTACCTTTAACAGATTAGACGTCGCCATGTTCCTTCAACTTAGATTCTCGCGAGACGGCGCGAGATTTCGTGGCGCTCTGGGGCAGGCCACAACTGAGGCCGGAGTTCCCACCGGGACTGACGGGCCCACCCGTCCGCACTGGGGGTGTGCTGGGCGCCGCGGCGGCGTGCTGACAGCGCTGACCTCGTCCCAGGCACCTGGAGCTTCCTCTCTCTTTCCCCCTACC
>NW_006436543.1:288467-294997 GCF_000325575.1 Pteropus alecto | reverse complement strand
CCCCCTACATGGTCACCGGAGCTTCCCCACACGAAAGAGCTCATGCAAACGCTCAGGGAGACGGCAACGGTGAATGGTGAGACGGTAACGGGAGCCGACCTGAACTGGAAGAGGAAGCATCGGCTCCACGAGTCTCCCCACTCCTTCGGATTAGCCTTTGTGGTTGCACCGGCAGCGGCCACCGGCAACGAATTTAGCTCGGCTTAGGCCGGCCAGCTCGGGTTCCACGGCCACGTCACGTGACACGGCGGGCGGGGGCGCGCTCGGGAGCGAGCGTGGGAGCCTGGAAGCCTTGGTGGAAGGCTGCACAGAGGACGAAGGCACGCCCTCTGTTGGCGGAACCTGACATCTCCTCTCAGCCCGCGCCCCAAACTTGACGTTTTGGTGGGAGTTAAGGGAGATACCCTGAATGAAATGCTTGTAACAGCTGTCTTCAATAAGAACTGGCACATAGGAGCCTCCCAATAAATATTTGTTCAATGAATACGTGAATGAATGAATGCACAAAATGTTAATATTTCCGTTCAAGAGTGTCTGGCACTGAAATAATCTATAAAAGATTGTTCAGGCAGTGGATATTAATCTGAGATTTCTTGAAGACGCATTATCCTGGAAGATCCTAAGCCATAAGCCTCCAATCTTTATACCTTCAGACCACAAACCACTGGCCAAGGGAAGAGAATACAATTTTTACGTAGAACCTACCATATACTTGATATTGTATTATGTATTATGCATGTTTGCTAATAGTATTCATTCATAATTTTTTAGAAATAAGAGCTATGGAGTAAAATAAAGCAGCAAAGGGGGGATGAAGTTTGAAATTTTAAATATGGTGATCCAAGTAGGCCTCACTGAGAATATGACATTTGAGCAAAGACTTGAAGGAGGTAAGGAAGAAGGCCATTTCATACATGAGAGATGATCCTCTCAGGGGATGCGCAGGTGGCAGGTTGCCCAGGGTGTCAGAGGAACAGTGAAAAGGTTGGTGTGTTCCGGGCAGAGAGAGTAAGGAGATCAGAATATTGAATAGGGCCTTGCAGACCACTGTAAAGATGCTTTTGTTCTGAGTGAGATGGGAAATTATTGCAGGCTTTTAAACAGTAGTAGCATGGTCACACTCCCATTTTAACTCTGATTGCTGTGTAGTGAATAGAAGTAGAAGGGTAATTCAGAAGCTTTTGTAATATGTTACTGAATCAATACAGCAATCATGCTACCTAGGTGTCTCCATTTTACAAATGACTTAGTGCAGAGCAATCCACTATTAAACAATGAGTTAAGTGGTAAAACAAGGATTCAGAGCTCCTATGCCTGTATGTCCTTGCAGAAATTTACACATGGATGACTCTTAGAGGTCATCTTTGTCCTACAGATGAGAAAAATGAGGCTCAGAGAGGTTATCTGGCCAACTTGATCAGAGAAAAGGCCTAGTCCAGAATAAACTTTATCTAATTATAGTTCCCTTTTCCCACGAAACTGGGTTATCTTCAACCCTAGTCCAACTCTACTGCTTATTTTAAATTGTAAGACTCTAGATTAAATTATAATCAGCTTTATGTTCTTTAAAAAAAGTTAGGTGAGAAGCTGTGATATATTAATTGAGTAAACCAATTAATGACCCTAATAAAGAATTCAATTGAGTATTTAATACTACTTAAAGAATTCAATTAAGTAGGTTTGAGTACCTACTACAGGCATACCTAGTTTTATTGCTCTTCAGTTAATCGCACTTCACGCTTGTTGCATTTTTACAAATTGAAGGTAAGACCCTCCATTGGCAAAAGGATTACGACTTGCTTTATTGCAGTGGTCTGGAATTGAACCCATGAAATCTCCAAGGTATGCCTGTATGTACAAGGCACTGGAAATACAAGAATTAATGAGACAGAGAACCCTGCCCATTTGGAGCTTATAGTATAATAAGGGAGCCAGATATTAAGCATAGTTACACAAATCAAATATTACTTATTTGGAATTGTGATAAATACTGCAGTGTGCACTTGAGGACATATAGTAGGGAGAGAGATTAATAACCTAATTGCCATCATTCTATGGTCACACTCTGAACCTTCTGGCTTCTTTCGAAAACTCAATTTCACACATCCTACTGTCTAACAAGACATTCCATTCTCCTAACTCGTTCTGGCAACACTATTGCTATAAGTCTGACTTCAATGAGTTTTCCATTATTTTGCCCGCCCCCTTCCTCGATATCTATCATTCCCTCTTGTTTTCACTTTCTTCTTCATCCAATTTAGATTCTAGGGCCTATCATTATAACACTGTTTAAATATTTAAAATGCTTAAATATTTCATTTATTTTAAAATAGAGAACACAGGCTCACCATACAAAATTCAGAAGGTGCTACAAGGAATGCAGTTAAAAGTAAGCTTCATTCTCCTTTCTGGGGTAATGTAATGTTCTATATTGTAGGCATTTAGGTTTTTCAGGCATATGCATTTGTCAAAACAGCTGTGTACCCTTAAGATTTTTGCATATCGTTCAACAGAAAAACAGTGAACAAATTTGAAATTTAGTTAATGATATTCATGCTAAAGAATTTAGAGGTAAGTGAAGTTATGCTTACAATTTACTTTGAAATGTATCAAAAAATGAGATGGAATGATTGCATAGAAAAGTTGACAAAGTAAAGTCAAATGTTAATTACAGAATCTAGGTGGTGGATATTCTAGATTTTTCTGGGTAAAATCTTTCAGCTTGTCTTTATGTTTGAAATTTTTATAATTAAATGTTGGGGGGAGATTTTTTTAAAAAATAGGCTCCCTTCTGCAGTCCCCCAGGTACCCATTCTTTCTTCTCAGAGACAACAGTGGTTAAAAGTTTCTTATGAATCCCTGGGACATTCTGTGCCTATATAAACATTCATGTAGGTATTCTTTTTTACTCCCCTCACAAATGATGGCATACTACTCATACTCTTTAACATCTTTTTTCTCTCAGCTATGTGATATAAATTACTGAAAAATATGGTTGTGCTTACTTTTTTCACACTTTCTTGTAGAAATGCAAACAATTACCAGCAGGCTATAATGTATCCCTTGCCTCCAAGATGTTTGGGATTAATACAGTAGCTATAAAGTCAAAGTTTTTGATTTGTAGGAAGCAAACAAAAAGCTTTTTTACATGTAAAGATAATAAAGTTTCATTGAAAAATTATATATCGATTAGAGAATTGGTAAAAAACTAAATGGAGCACCAAGTGTTTACAAGATTTTGGAATGGAAAAGGGAAGAAGGACAGAAACAGCCTCAAGAGGTGATGAAGGATGACTGTTGGGACCTCCCAGATCTCTGTATACCACATGGAGAAAAAGAGCCTGCCTCAGAAGACTACACCACTGCCTGGCACCAGGAAGACTTATGGGAGCCCACCCCAAGCCTAACCCTAACTGGAACCTAACCATATACCTATATCAATTCCTATCCTTATTCCTAAGACAGAAAATTCTTCTTTGTTTTGCCAGGAAATGCCTCACATTGCCTGTGAGAGGGTGTGTTAGTTGTATATCTTGGGAGAGGGTATCTCAGAGGCAGCTGCCTTCTCCATATTGCCCATGAGACAGTCACCAATACCTTAAGGCTATGCTCAGCCCATGAAACTACTCTATTTGGATGATCCCCCTCTCCTGTGATCCAAAACGCTCTCGCCTCCAGAAAGTGAGCCCCTGGACAAGATGGGTGGCTGGGGGAGGGGTAAGTAAGGAAGTGAAAGCCCCACTAGCAACTGAGTGAAACCAAAGAGAACCATCTTAAGATTTTCATGGCACCAGGTCAGGAGTGAAACTCCCACAGCCCAATTTATACAAATTACATAATCACTTTCTTGTAAATGTCTTCAACAGCAGATGTTGTGAGGTTTAAGGAGTGAGAAGAAAAGAAGGTAGGAAGTAGGAAATTATTATCTATGATGTCGGGAGAGTGAAAGGACAGAGGAAATGCATTATGATTCCTAGGCAGCCCCAAGGACCCAAATGAAGGCAGTGGCCCTAAATTTTAGTTGAGACCACTTGGCATAGCTAAGGAAACTACAACATAGCAAGGTTAAGTAAGGTGCCCAAGTTCTCAGCTCATGAGAGGCAGAACCTGTTCGGTTCTAAAGCCACATTTAGACACATGCAGGCACTTAACAGGTACAGAATAGGCTATAACTAAGGTTGGGGTTTTTCTGAGGGAGGATGTTGCAGTGAGTTGACTATATAAGAGAGTATAATGATTGACCATGGGATTAAAGCTGAATCTAGTGAGTGAAGAACAGTGAAAAGATAGGATCAAAACACTATGCCTGAGTGAGTCTAGGATTGTTAGAATCAAGATACCAGAGCGGCCGAGTTGGAAAGATAGAAGGAGGTGGCTGGAGGGTGAAACTGAGCTTAGGCTGTTAGTGGTTGCAATTGTTGGTGATGACAAGGGCTAAGCTATGACCAGTGAGAGTAATTAAGGTAAGGTGAAGAACAGCAATCCTGGAAAAGAGGTCAGGGGACTGAGAAGGCAGGCATTCCAAAAGCTTTTGATGTCCTAATCATAGCCCCTTGACATATTTCTGATTTCAGCAGCAGCTATGGTAGACGCTTCAAAACTCCCCCTGAATGTCCCATGTGTAAAGGTTACCACTCTTCTTCTTTACCTCAGGGTTTTTTTTCTTTTCTTTTTTTTTTTTGAAGGCTCAGGAGGCTGCTAGGTTCACAGGCAAGTACAGCAAAGTATGGGGAAGATAATGTTTCGGAGAACAACCCTTAATCAGTAGGGCCAGAAGCCAGTGAATAAGTGCCTCAGCCTCTGGTCCTCTGGCAAACAATTCCGTGGGGCACTCAGGATGTTTCCCAGGGGTTTCAGTGGACTCGTTTCTTTTGTGCATGGTAGCAACCTTGATGCTTTTCCTCCTTCCCTATCTTACTCTCCTTGCACCCTGGTTCCTGCTTCCCGAGTTATGTCCCCCTCCCCCCAAAAAGCTTGTATCCCAAGTCCTTGTTTCAGGGTCTACTTTCATGAGAAACCTTATTAAAACACCAGGGTATTAAAAATCTATGTGAATAATGAAATCACTAAGAATTATGACAGGAGTCATGTTGGAGAGAATAATAGTGAGTCAGGATCAAAATTAAGGATCTGGGGGTCAGTACAAGATTATGAAAAGGAAGGTTAATGGATAGTCCTTTGACACCAGACTCAAAGTCGAGTGCTTCCAGGGAAGAGGGGAAAAGGATGATTCAGAAGTAGCAGTGGGGAACAAAGAAGACCATCACGTGAACTCCAGGCCCAGTGGTACATTAGCCATCTCATGAGAGATGCAGGAAACGCAGTGACTTCAGGGGAGAATCAACTTCCACTTAGAATAAGGAAGTAAAGGAACCATTGAGAGAACTGTTTGAGGATACATAGGATTTTGCTGTCTGTCCAGAAGCTTGGAGGTTGGGGAAATGGGAGATGGAATCAGAAAGGGGTAAGTGACAAGGTATACCAGATGAGGGTGTTGGGGCTTCTTACGGAGACTGACATAAAGCTAAAGGCATAAAGAGATTGGTCCTGAAGGGTAGGTATTGGGGGCATGTTAGAACTAGGGAGGGGTGGGGGTCTTACCAGAAACACACAGACCCTCTTCTCTGGTGCTGTTGAAAGTATAGAAGCTGAGGAGGGGCCCTCTCCTACTTCATTCAAATCCACAGAGTTCTTGGGAATTCTCTTGACCCTTATTGGAGGAGGCAGGACACTCAGGGAGATATACAGGCTTATCTGAAGTCCTGAGAATTCTGGGGAACAAATTTTAATAACTAGTTTGAGGATAATCACAAAGAAACTGATGAATAGTCACCTATTCACTTATTCACTATTATTCTTAACAATTGTTAACTGATGCCTGAAGCTTATATCTCCATTATGTTCCCTAGACAAGAATGAATTAAATATTATGAGACTTATGATATTATATGTCTGTTACAGAAAATAACCTCCCATATACTGAATAGGAAAAGTGTTTAAGATTTTAAAATATTGCAGAACAATACTGGGTGGCCCTAGAATGATCAATTCTTGAAAAAACAGTGATTAGGTATATGATTTCTGGAACAAACATATTTTAAACAACTTGTTGGGTTGACCAACTTGCAACCTATGAACATGCTTGGGGGCAAATTATCTTCCACCGTATCATTTAGTATTGTTGATTGACAGAACGGGGACTAGATTTAAGTCTTCTGATTTGTGATTTAATGCTATCGTGTGAAGGATGGTTTCAGGAAAAAGCATCAAAGAAAACAGACAAAAAGCTCAAGAAATATTTCGCTTGTCCTGTTAGGCAGAACCTTCATTTCTGGGCCTGATTCTTTGTATCTCCTCTACGGTTGCCTCACCAAAGATTTAGATTCTAGTTCCTCTTCCACCCCTGTCCACAGCTGTGGATCCCCCGTGCCTTACTTTCACGTCGTACCCTAATCCTCTACACACAATGTAATGAATGGTTAAACCTGAGGTGGTTCCAGGTTTTCTGATGTTCGCTGGACCTGTTTGCA
>NW_006436543.1:267047-288416 GCF_000325575.1 Pteropus alecto | reverse complement strand
CACGTCCAGTAAGTAGATTCATCAGCAGCTAGAAACTTCATGAACGGGAAGGCAGAGGTTTAACTCCAGATTCCTTCACCTTGCATTTTGGTACCCTCTAGCGACCACTGCCAGGAATGCAGCCGTTAGGATCCGGTCTCACTAGCTTCCCCCAGTGGGTGTATCAGCTAACTCCCGACGCCGGAGCTGCCATTAGAGATCACATTGACTTTTGGGCTGCGGGAGGATTTCAAAGACCTGGAAAGAAATAAACACACACACACACACACACACACACACACACACACACTCGTAATACTTGTTTTATTATCTATAATTACACAAATAATTAGTCACTTTCCCACTACCAGAAAAAACAAACAACTTTATCTTGCCTAATTAATTAAGTAGAAGAAACAAAAAATAGCAGCTGTTGGCCAATTTTTATTCATGCTATCACTTGGAGACTTCGTCTAATTAAAATTTTATCTTAAATTCTATAATACTTTTTATTCAAGCTACTATCATTGAAAAGCTTTATCTAATTTATTTTAAAATTCTTAGTTTAGACAGTTTACAAAATTAGTATGGACTATGAAAATAATATTTTAGTAATAGAATTTAAAGTATTGCTTTCTACATGAAACTCAATTTCTTAATTGATTAAATCTAAAGTAAATTGTCAGAATATTTTTGCTATACCAAAGCAATTTTGTAGTTGCAGCACAAAAGTTGTGTCCTGCTGTATTTTTGCTTAGTAAATTACTATTTATAAAATTAAACTATCCTCAGGCTTCACAAATCTAGGCAATGAGGCACATAAAATTAATACCTAAATTTTGTTACTTCTTCTGAAGAGGGATTTTCCACTCAAATGGCTAACCCTGTAATCAACTCTTTGTTCTGCTTCTGTAGACATGCTTGCTGCATAGGCCAAAGAGCAGAGTGATCTCGAAATCAACTAAAGACTCACCCTCCCCTTTGATCATTCTGTCTAGATAACAGATGTATTGCCTTTGCTTGTTAAGCCCTATAAAAGTAAGGTTACCCATGAGCTTGGGGCCCAGATCTTCAGAGAGCTAGCACTTCTGGGATTGCTGGCGTAATAAACCTGAGTTCTCCAACTCTCCGAGTGGTGCTTGGCTTCTTGCTGGTCTTGCTTCTGCAACACTTCCACCAGCCTCTACCTCAACCCTTTCACTTTTTTTGTTTTGTTTTGTCTCCAGAGCATGCCTTAAAATACTCAGGACCAATTCTCTGTGTTCTTCTGTTCCATTTATCTCTATCATTTAGTCTGCTATCTACAATGTATTGATAATTTCGGAGAACTATAATTAGCAACACTAATCATGAGCCAGTTAAGAAAGTAAGAGAGAGAACAGGGCTTAAAATATTTATGTTATGGTAGTAAAGCTATCCTGAAGAATGTGTCTTGAAAGGGAGACCAAGTGTCACTTTTTCTCTTTTCTCTCTGAATAGAACTTGCAACTTAGTTATCAATGGGGTGGCTAGAGAATCACAGATGCCCTTTAACTCCTGCCTCTTAGAATAGATGACAGCCTGGAATCTATCCAGTAGACACACAAGAATCAGCTCAAACTAACAGGGATATCCTGTTATATTTATCTTTGATACGATTTCCCCAAATTAATTTGTATACTCACGAAAATTCAGGTAAAATACTTACATGATTTTATTTTACAGAAACTTGACAAGCCAATTAAAAATGTATTTAGGAGATGAAATGTGGAGGAATATAAAAAAATAATTTAAAAAAGCACAATGAAATTCCCATATGCCTACTGTATTAGATTTCTCTTGCTGCTATAAAAACTTACCATAGATTTAGTGGCTTAAAACAATACAGATCTTTACGTTTTGGAGGTAAGAAATCTAAAATCAAGGTGTTGGCAGCGCCTCATTTCTTCTGAAGGTTTTGGGAAAAAATCTGTTCCTTGCCTTTTCCATTTTCTAGTGGCTGCCTTCATTCCTTGGTTTGTTGTTCCTTCTTCCACCTTCCAAGCCAGCAGTATGGCATCTTCTTTCTTTGATTTTGCTTCCCTCTGCTTCCACTGTTACATGGTTTTCTCCTTTTTTTTTTTTTTTTTTTTGACATTGGCCCTCTTGCCTTACGGTTTACAGTGTACAAGATTAGAATGGACTGTGAAAATAATATTTTAATACTAGAATTTAGAGTATTGCTTTCTACATGAAATTCAATTTCTTAATTGATTAAATCTAAAGTAAATTGTCAGAATATTTTCGTTGTACCAAAGCAATCTTATAAGGACTCTCGTGATTATATGGGGCTCACCTGGTTAATCCAGGATAATCTTCCCATCTCAAGATCCTTAATTTAATCACACCAACAAAATCCTTTTTGCCATGTAAGGTAATGTAATCACAGGTTCTAGAGATTAGGTCAGGGACATCTTTGTGGGGTGGGGCATTATTTTGTCTTCTATCCATACCAACAGCTCGTAGTCACTCTTGTCCCATGTATACGCTAACTTGCTTCTAACCCATTAGTTTGAAGGAAATCCCAGAAAGCTTATCATTTCATCTATAAACGTTTTAGTGTGTATCTCCAAAAGGCAAGAGCTCATTAAAAAAAAAAAAAAAACCACACAACTGTAAACCATTATCACACCTAAAAAATTGTCATGTCTTAAATTATCATTGTTTAGTATTCCATTTTCCCTGATTGTCACACAATTCTTTTTTACAGTTGAATCAGGATCATATTATCAACACAACACATATGCTTGATGTATCCCTTAAGTTTCTTTCACTTATAAGCTTCTCTGGTGGGCACTGAGATACCCTACAGTGATTCCCCTTGTATGAAAAACTTACTGTTCCAACTCTGCTGTCTGCAGGCGACATTCAGCTGTCAGTTTCCTCAGGGACTGTTTCAGCTGCAGAAAGCCACCTCACCCAAGGCCATTTATTTTTATTCTATTTATTAATAGAACTCTGGTCTTATTAATAAAAGGGAATAAAGACCTGGCCGTCTCAGCGAAACTCTGTTTCAGAGTCAGCTTTCTGGAAAATCTATCCTGTGACAGTTGTAACCAGGAGGGTTTTAATAAAAGAGCGTTATAAAATGAAAATTTGGAATCATTTTCTACTAGCATGATAAAGACACATCACAGGTTGTCAAACTTTCTCCAGTGGTGAATTGTTTGATATACGGAGGAAAGGGATGCATTAGCTGGTGAGATATACAAGGCATTTGAGGAATATAAGCTAAATATATGGGAGTAACTCCAGTAACTCTAAGGACAATGATATTGGGTGGTTATCTAAGCACAAGAAACAGATAAGGAAAAGCTGAGAGCATTAATTGCTACTTGAAAACTAAATGTGAAATTCAGAAATTCCCCTTGAGAACCTATGAAGAGGCTTTCACCTCCTAAAGCAGGAGGACAGAGAAAGCCAAGGACCAGGCCCAAGACTTAATCATTGGAGTAGCCAAGCTCCAAAGAGAGTTAAACTTTCTACAAGGCAGGTCTTCTATGCCAAAGAATGAGAGCCTGACACATTGAGTGAGGACATCTAGAAGATCTTGAATCACTAGATTTCCCTGAATCCCCTAAGCCTGGGAAACCCCATACCTAGTAGTTGACACAACAGCATACTGGGTCATCAGCCTATGGAGTAAAAGCTAACACAGTGGGGAAGGGCAAGTATTAGGCTCTGAAAGTGCACATGTGCCCTGGCCAGGAGAATAAATATTATATCCTGAGGGAGGTGGTAGAAATGAGGGCTATTCTTAAAAATGTTAGAATTCAGGGGTCGTAATTCTCATTAGATCTCCATTTAATTAACCAGTCTTTCCCCTGAAAACTCCAGACAGATTTTGAAGAATGACAGTAGATTACCAAACTCAACCAATTGCAGCACCAATATTACCAAATTTAGCATTGTCCCAGATGCCCTGTCTTTTCTAGAGTAGATTAACATGGTCCTAGGTACATGGCATATGACTTTTGACTTTGTGAATATGTTCTTTTCTATTTACATCAGAAAAGAGGATCAGAGACAGTTTTCACACGGTATGGGAAAAAAAATTTACAGTTTTACCTAGGGCTGTGTTAACTCTCCTGTCCTTTGTCATATTAAAGTCCAAAGAGATCTGGTTTATCTTAACATCCTGCATAACATCATTTGATTAATTGATAAATGATTGGCCCTTATGCTGGAAGTGTTTAAAAGACACATATAATTTAGAGGTGGGAAAGAGATCCTATGAAGATTCAGGAATCTGTCATAAGAGTAGAATTTTCTTAAGGGTTAAGTGATCAGTTACATGCTGAGACATTCCAACTAAAGAACAAATTGTTGCACCTTCCTCCTCTGACCGTTAAGAAGGAAGAGCAAATCCTGGTAGGCCTCTTGGGTTCTGAAAACAATATAGTCCACACCAGATAATACTGCTCTGACCAAAAAAAAGGAAGGAGCCCAGATTGTGGTGCAAGTGGCTGCTTGGACCAAAAATCAATAGGCCCTATACTGTTAGACATATCACTGGTGGGAAAGATACATGACAGGGTTTATGGCAAGACCCAATGGGAGAATTGCAAGCAGCCCCTAGGGTTCCAAATCAAAGTCATTCCATCTATAGCAGAGAATTAGGTGTGGTTTTTTTTGTTTTTTTGTTTTGTTTTGTTTTTTGTTTTTTGTTTGTTTGTTTGTTTTTTTTTTTTTAAAAACAACCTCTGGCATGATACTGGGCACTGGTAGAGGTAAAAAGCTCGACTATAAAACACCAAGTGATCATGTGGCCACAACTGCCCTTCGTGATTTAGTTTCCATCAGAAATGCTGAGCACAGCAACACTCTTTTATAAGATAGAAGTGGTATATCCAGGATTGAGCACAAGCCAGACCAGAAGCAAAAGCAAGCAGTATAGGCGGGAAGCTTGTAACCCTATGTCATCCAACATTATTGTACCAGCATCTTTTCCTTGGCTCACACCTATGGCCTTATGACTAGCTGATGAAGAAGAAAAAAACACCAGGCTGAATTCAAGATGATTTGCTCAGTATGAGCGTGCAGGCCAAAAGTGGGTAGCAGCAGCACCAAAGCCCTGAAAGGTGGTGGTTGGGGAAAATTCCCCCGCAGGCAGCACTTTGGATGGTGTACTGTGACACAGATTCTTTCCTTGACCAAACTTTAGCCAGGTGTCTCTGAGCCTGAGGAGGCCCCATGCCTGGGCATGTACTAGAGCCTATTTTGAGCAGAAACCTGCTAAGTCGATTGAGTCAAAATCTCCAACTTTTGATACTGATAAATTCCTCATTCTTTGTCATCCTCCAGGTGATATCTGGTCATGCTGGCCTGCCTTCACCAAGAATCTCGTTAGGTTGTTTAGCCAGAATCCCGCGATATTTTCTCTTAGCAATTTCCTATCCTCTGATCCCCACCCTGCTCCATGACTATAAGTACTCACTTTTCCTCATTCAATTTGGAATTAAAGTTCTACAGTTCTTTTTCTCGACTACAGTGGTTCCTGAGTAGAATCTGCTTTGTACTGCTTTAACTGCTCTTCAGTTATGGTTTTTCTTTGACAACCTGGTCATTCACTTTATGTGGAACAAGAGATGGAATGAAGTTAGAATATTCAGATTGGCACAGTGGTGAATGGCTTGGTTATTTGATCAGGGGTGTAGAAGTGGTATGACTTAGGACGAAGAAGTCTGGGATAGAGGCAGAGGATGAATGTATGGGAGAGGGTATCAAATATGAAGGTCCTTTTATCATGTTAATGCTGATGACAGCTTCTGACTTCAGAAGAGGCACTGAAAAACCAAATTCACAAAATCACTCTGCTAGTTGGCATCAATGAAGCTCTGCCATTGGCCATCCATTTCTGGCATGATGGACTCGTGAGCAAAGTCACAGTGGCAGGAATGGAGACTGTGCTTACACCCAACAGCATGGGCTTCCACTTATTAAGGCTGAATGTTGAATGTTGAATCTACCAGCAGAAGAAACCAACACTGAATCATCGATAAAGCATCATCCTTTGAGGAGACTAATTGGCCACTTGGTGGCAAGTTGACCAGATTAGAAAGGTCAATTGTTAATTCTGGCAGGAATAGACACATATACTGGGTATGGGTTTGCTTTTCTTGCGTGACTCAGTACAGCTTGCCATATATTATCACATCAGACCAGGGACCCACCTTATATCAAAAGATGTGCAGGAGTGGGCGCATGACCATGATCCTAACTGCATCATTTATCACACCACCCAGAACCTGACGACCCAACAAAGTATTAAAACAGCCTATTAAAGGAAGAGCTGAAGTGTCTGTTCCGTGAAGATACTCTTTGAGGATGCAGTACCATCCTTCAGGATGCAAAGTTTCCTTTGAATCAGAGATTTGTATATAGTGTTGTGTCCTCAATAAAAACACATGGGTCCAGGAACCAAAGGGTAGAAGTGGGGGTGGTCTTACCATCACTCCCAGAGACTTACTTGGGAAACTTGTGTTTCCCCAACCCATCTTTACAACTCTGAACTCTTTGGGTTAAGAGATTCTGATCTTCAGAGGGGAGGACTCCTGCCAGATGACATAGCAAGAATCGTGTTAATTACAAGCTACGGCTGCACTGGGTACCTTGGCATCTTATGGCAAGGGACTAGCAGGCAAGAAGAGGCATCGTCATCCTCGTAAGAATAATTAAATTTTGTCAGAACAGAGTAAGGATGCTGTTATGTAGTAGGGTAAAGAAAAATATGTGGATAACTTGGGTGTCTTGTTGGACTCTCTTATACAATTTGATCATAAATGGACAAGTTCATGACCTCAGCCTGTAAGGGGCATAGTGTACTAGTTTCCTATTGCTACTATAACAATTTACCACAAACTTAGTGGCTAAAACAATATAAATTTATTATCTTACAGTTCTGGGACACGAAAGTCCCAAAACGGGTCTTATGGGCTAAAATTAAGATATCAGCAGGGTTGCGTTCCTTCTGGAAGCTCTAGGGAAGAATCTGTTCCTTACCTTCTCCAGATTCTAGAGGCCATCTGCATTCCTTGGCGTGCGGCCCTGTTCCAACAGTGGCATCACTCCTCTGCTTCCACCAACACAACTCTTCTCTCTTTTCTTTGTAGTTACATTGGGCCCACCTGGATAATCCAGGATAACCTCCCCATCTCACAATCTTAACTCAATCACATATGAACGTATGAGAGAAGGACTCTGTAAAGTCCCTTTTTCTAATGTGAGATAATATAGTCACAGGTTATTTGGGGAAAAGGATGTAAGCATCAGGGATGAGGGTCTGCAGCACACTGCCAGACAAGCCAATGAAACCAGTGGAAATGCTAGATGAGGATGAGGAGAATCAAGAATGGATGCTAGCGAAAGTAAATGATGAGTATTGGTTGTGGCCTTAAGACTAGTTGCGGAAAAAATTTCTTGTATTTTGTTCCACTAACCTTGTACTTGTAAGGTTTCTGCAAGAGAGGTCCACTGGATTTCTGGGAGAGCTGCTCCTCAACATGTATGAAGTAGATTGGCACAGCTTTGCCAGTTGTCAATTAATGGCTTCTGACATCAAATCCAACTTCCTTTGCCCTGCTCTGTACTTACACTCAACAGCAGGTGCTCCCACTTACCAAGGCTGATCTAGCTACTGCTACCACTGAATGTCCAACAAACAAGACCAACATGGAGCCCCCAGCATATTACTACCCCTTAGGGAACTTTACAGACAGTAGTTAACATAGGCCTGACTGCTATGCTTTGGAAGATCTGCTTACAAGGTTGCTTCTTGACTGGCATCTGGGAACTTGGATTTCAGAAGGGTTCCCACCATCCCAGAACTGATAAGAGTGGTTTATTATACCTAAGCTATTTGCACAAACACTGCGATTTATGCTCAATACCTGCTTCCATTCAAGGAGTCTGGAATATGTGCCTGGCAGAGGCTGTCTATGTCATCAGCCCCCCAATAAAAATTCTGGGCACTGAGTCTCTAATGAGCTTCCCTTGTAGACCACATTTCACATGTGTTATCACAACACATTGCTGAGGGGACTCCACCTGGGGAGGACTTTTGGAGGCTTGTGCCCAGACTTTGTTCCATGTACTTTTTCCCTCAGCTGATTTTGCTTTGTATCCTTTGCTATAATAAATCATAGCTGTGAGTGGACTATCTGCTAAGTTCTGTGAATCATCTTAGTGAATCACTGGACTGGGGTATGGTCTCAGGGATCCCTCAGACAGGGTCCAACAGCCACTCATTGCAGGATAATTACAATGGACCTTTTCCATCATGGAAGCGATTTGTACTGGACTAGGTACATATTCTGGATATGGTTTTATCTTCACTGTCCATAATGATTTTATCTGCACTACCATCCTTGAACTTGCATCCTTCACAGCATTGTGTCTGACTGAGAAACTCATTTCACACCAAAGGAAGTGCAGCAGTGGGCTCATGCTTATGTCATTATTTGGTCTTACCATATACCTCAATATCCAGAAGCAGCTGGCCTAACTGAAAAGTAAAACAACTTCTGAAGACTCAGTTACAGAGCCACTTAGGAAACAAAACCTGAAAGAATGGGATTCTATCTCACAGGATGCAGTACATGCTTAGAATCAGAGATCATTACATGCTATAGTCTCCCCTATAGCCTGAATACATGGGTCTGGGAATCAGGGAATAGAAGTATGAGCAGCTCCTTTCATTATACAATGAATTTTTTCTGACTATCATGTTTAACTCATAGATTTAAAAATATTTAATATTATTTCACTCCACTATTATTCATTTTGATGACCATATTGTCACAGTTTTGGCCTCTTCAGGTTTGCTTCTAAGTCTTTGGGTATGTCTATAGTGTTCTTTGATAGCTTCCTTACTTTCTGGTATGACAAAATGTTTAGGTTCAATTTGTTCATTTCTTACCCCAGACCAAGAATCAGCCATTTCACCAAAAAGCCCTGGTTCCTTTCAGTGGGAAATAGTATATAGAGACCAGAGTCTGGGTGCTGGTGAGCACGGGAGGGGCTTATAGCAACTGAATTAGTCCTTATGACACCATATTTTAAAACTTCAGTAAGGGAAAGTGTAGTATTAGCTCAACAATAGATTAATAATCAGTGGAACTGAAGTCTGGAAACAGGTTTTGTATAGATACAGATAGAGCTAAAATATAGATATGTAAATCTTTTGTGATAAAGATGGTAATCCAAATGTTTGGAGAAAGAGAGAAATGACATTGGAACAATGGTCTATTTATTCAGAAAAAGTCCCTATGTCATACTGTGAATAAATAAGTCATGACATATAAAAGTGTAAACATAAAAAGAAGTAGGAGCGTATTTTAGTTTTTAGTGGAAATTGCCAATACCTACTAAAAAATATGTAATGCCCCTTGACCCAGAAATCCATCATACAAAATTACACATTTGCTCAAAAATATGCTCACTAATATGTTCATTTTAACATTGTATAGTAGTAAGAAATTGGAAGCAATCTAATGTTTATTATTAAAAGTGTTTAAATAAATGATATTTATCTCTGTATTATGGCACTTTATAAAGCTGTCAAAAGAACATAAATATACATCAATATGGAAGAGAGTTCCAAGACTCTATTCTGCGCAAAAAGCAAGTTACAGAATAATATTATAAACTGGCCTTATTTATGTAATTCCTTCTCCATTATACGTGTATATCGTATATATAAATACACAGGAAGACATGAAGGATATATGTAAAATTGTGAACAGCGATTTTCTCTTGGAGAGGAATAGAATAAAGAGGGTGAAAGGAGGCTTTCACTTTCTACATTCTCTATTATTAGATTTTTTTTTTCTTTTTACAACATGGCTGTATTACTACTAGGAGGAAACGTTAAATATTGAAATAATTGTTTTCAGGTGATAGATACAATGGTAATTTCTTCCTTGTCTTTCTATTTTCTCCATTTTCCAAATTTTGTACAGTGAGTTAGTATTTATTACATAATGGGGACATTTCATTAAAATGATGGTACTACTTTAAAAATTGAAAGACACTAGTCACAAAAGACCACATATTATATGATTCTAATTATATGAAATATCCAGTATAAGCAAATATGGAGATATAAAGTAGATTAGTAGTTATTTAGGACTCAAGTGGTGTGGGGTGGGAAGGGGTATCAGGAATGATAGCTAAAGGGTATGGGGATTTCTTTTCGAGGTGACAAAAATGTTTTAAAACTGATTATGGTGATCGTTGCACAACTCTAAAAATACAAAAAAATCATTTAATTATATATCTTAAATGGGTGAATTATGTGGTATGTTAATTATATCAATCAAGCTGTTACCAAAAAATCTTTTAAAAAAATAATGCTACTGAAAATCACTTTATATTTAATAGATTAAGAAGCCCAATCCTTCAACCCATGGTCCTTACCACACTGTGCACTTGCATTACTGTTCCTGGTGATAACTGTTTTCAGCTCTGCAGTTGAGACATGATGGCCTACACTCCTTTGAGCACCTGTCTATTTTGTCAGGTGCTATTGGTGATCGCCAGCCATCCCCAAGGCTGTATCATATTCTGTTTGTCCAATTAAGGCATTCTTCTTTGACTCTAAGAATCAGAACTCTTCAAAAAGTCATGACTATTTACCATGAACTAGTAAGACAGCCATTATCAAAAATTAGTTTCTGGAACATCATAGGAATTTAAACTGGCTTCTTGGCAACTTAGTGGTCATAGAATACTTTTACTAAAAGTAAAACAAAATGAAAAGGTTGCATTTATCATAAAGTGTTTACTACGTGCCAAACACTATTGCAAATATTTTATATGTGTAACTGGTTATATGTGTACATGTTATAAATTTTTTTGCATATTATTTAATAGCTCAATTCTGTGCAAGACTGAAGCACGACGAAGATAAACCAACTAGAAAAAAAGTCACAAATTCTGAATTATCTGTTAAGGTGTAATACACGACCATGATCCCCTTTCTATAATTCTGAAATCCAAAAAGCTCTGAAAACCTAAAATTCTTTTGATAACTCATTTGGTGGCAAAAAATCTGACCTGAACTAATGTAGGTTATTTATAGATTTTGTCTTTAGTATGAATGTTCATAAATTGTGCTGCATATTAATATTTGGTTATGGGGTTCTACCCCACAGTCTACTAGGGTTTTATGTAATACATAAGAAATTTCAGATCTTGAATTGATTATTTGCACTTCTTTTGTGAACACACACATGCATTTAATTGCGGTTAAATAGTTTGCTTCTGTTTTAAAAGCACCACTAAAGATGGTTTGCTAAAGATGGATAATATAACAGTCATGTTACAATCACAGTTCTCATTCTCATTCTTTTTATTCATCATTTTAAATAAAATAACACTAATAACATATTTCAAAAAGTTTACTATATCTTTCTTCCATTAGCTTCATTCTAAAAAAAATGGCGAGATATGATCGTAGCAAAACATGTTGTTCCATGGAATGAAATGTAATATGTAAATTAAAAACCACATATATGGAACCCACATTTGAGAGGATTAATTCAACATAATAACCATCAATTAGTAGTCACTGAAAGTTACATAGATAAGACAATGATTTATGCACTATTTTAAAAAAGGCAAAAAATTTACCCAGAGAGATAACAATAAAGAATACTAATTTTAAAAATATCTTAAAATTTTTTCTTTTCTCTTTATTTATTCTATAACATGATTATGTGTAGTAAGTGAACTAGATGGTGTAATGATTGATAGAGATTGTCGCAGCTCATCACCCATGTGTCTACTTTCATCAGTTATTAAGATTATAGAAATACCAGGTCATGCAGCAAGTCATTCAAGTTCAGGAGAATAGTTTGTTAGTTATTTTAAGATCAGGTGGAGATTGGTTACTCAGTAAAGTTTAGTGAAAACATTGGGATTTAGACAGATTCAAAAGCAGAAATGGCTATTTGTAGAATTTCCAAGAGTTAGCCTCTGGTTGGCAATGTATTCTGTAGGATCTAAATTTAAAGCCTTTATAGTCTTTCTTTCTTTCTTTTTCTTAAAGGTTAAATGTTTCCTCTGCATTTCCAGCTAAATTTCTCCAGACAGTTACTGGAAAACAAATGAGTTAGCTTATGAAATGGGCCTTTAGTCTTTCAAATCCTTCTCACTATGTCAGACCTAAGGAAATTATTCAAATGTAGTGCACTCTGTGGAAGCTTTATACTTAGTTGATCCAAAGGCAATATAAAAGCTGACAAAAGCACTCTTAAAATTACTTTATTAATCCATAGATTTGTTTTTTTAATGATGTAAATTGGATAAATAGATTGATAAAGTTAACTTAATAATAAAGACTGCTTTGGTTGCCACACAAAAAGTCATGGAGTACTTTGTGGCTTTTGGAAAACTAGAATAAATTCTCAGGTTTCCAGGCTCAAGAAATCTTATTTGTTACTATTATGTATTTGAAAGCACTTTGATTACATAATCATTTTGGCTTAAGCTTACCATTTAAGGAACCATCACATCACCATAAGCACTGAAAGTGTTAATGGAACTCAAGATGAGCAATTTCTGTCAGGGACAGTTTATTATAAGATTGGATTGTTTTTTTTTTTTTAAATCACATTTATTTAAAATATTTAGTAATTAGCTACATCATGTATTAGTTTAAAAATTTTAAATTTAAATGTATTTAAATTTAAATTAATTTTAAATTAAATAATTTCAATTATATCTGATTCAAGTATATCTGACTTCTGAGACACTTAGTTAAAATGTTTTTGCCTGGAGCTAATATTTTTACTATGTTGGCATTATTATCCATATTCTCTATAATAATGTGTAAGAAAATAGGTCAGCTATTATATATGTTTATATATATATGGTATTCATACATATATGTATGGATACAGATATCTGGCTAAGGTTATACAGATATTTGTCAATCTTGTATAAGAATTCAGCTCTTTGTAGTCATTAAATTTAATATTGTTTTACCACGAATAACTCCTCTATAACATCAAAATCATTTAACCCAATTTTAGTATTTTATGGATTTAGTTAAACCACATTTCCCCTTTTCTTCACCATACACACAGACACCTACTCAGCTTGGTAATGCAAAGAATCCTGAACAAGGTGCAAGGAGAACCAGAATTCTAGGCTTGCTTCTGGTCATACGTGACTTTAGTAAGTATGAACTTTTTGGCGCCTTACTTTCCCATTTGTCTCTTCAGATTCCTTAATTGTATTCTTAATCTTAGAACACTTCATACCCTTTAGCCCAAATATTAGTCTTACTGTAATAAAAGGTGTCCACTGAAATTTAAATCACATTGTATATTTTAGCTGTTTAACTTTATTAAGGGGCACAAGTGAATATATTTTATACTGCAGTTAGAGATTCAGTTTTTGAGTTTATGCCATTTTGGATTGATGGAAAATTGTAATATAAGATTTTAAGTTTTAACAGTGAAAATAGATTACTTCACATTTTAGGGGAATAGGTATTTTCTTATTTTGTCAATTATAGTTTGAACTCACTCAAGTGAAGTTAACCTAAGGATATCAAGAAAATGTTGACGAGTATTTAAAAAATGTACAGTGATGTTATAATTTATATTCTCTCCATAAGCACTATTAAAAATACTTACATGAACCTAGAAAATGTACAAGTATTTAAAAATATAATTAAATATCTATTTCAAAGATGCACAAAAACTACATTTAAACATGACTTTTGATTGAATTCTGTCTCCTGGAATTTCCCTATCATTTCCACTTTAGAGGAGCAGTGTTTTCAGGTTAAGAGGGTATACATCAAACCAAGAATTCCCCCAGGTCCATGAGAACCTGTATCTTCTGATTCCTCTGCAGAATGTGGGAATGCACAGAAAGAACATGAGAAAAAAAAAATTCCCATCCATTGTAAATATAATATGCCCATGAGCAGCTGGTACCAATCTCAGATTTGTATGCTTGCTTTCTCTATTTACAAAGCTTTTTCACATGATTCACTTGATTATCATAATTGCATTAAACACAATGAATGGGGTTATTAACCTCATTTTACAGATGAGAAAACTGATGCTTAGCGAGGTTAAGTGACTTACTCATGTACAAACACTGGTACAGCAAAGGCAAGCTAAGAACCCAGATTTTCTGATTTCTTCTTAAATATTCTTCTACCAGACCACTTTGGTTTTCAAACAAAATGAAGCTACTATGGTTAACAATAAAAAAAACTCATGTTTCCAAAAGGTGCCCCTGTGTGATTAGGAATGGTTTACCCAACAGAATAGAAATGTATGTTGTAAAATATTTGACATTGTCATCAAAATGTTACTTCCAAGAAGGGAATTTAACCAATAACTTGAAAATCAGAAACCTCAAAAGTCATTTTAGAACCTTTAACTCATTAATTTTTCTTTACTTTTAGTGACAAGATTGTAAAATACAACTTGAATGCTAAATACATCAACATCTAGCCGTTTTCCTTTTCCAGAAAAATCTTATACTTTTCTTGTATTGGAAATGGGGAAATTTGGAAACTTATTTGGACAAAAAAGCTATTATTAAAACATTCTATATTTACCTATATTGATAATTTTGACAATAGTTCAAGGTAAATTGCATTTACTTTTTTGAAAATGTCAGTATATAAATAAATTTGTTTATTTTTTGTCTAAATTAGGACAGTATACTACATCAAAACATTTGCTGATGAATGGTCCTTTAATTTTTACAAATATTTGCAATAAAATATTTTGCTTGGATCCTTAGATAGCTTCACATAACAAAAATTTTAGAAGCAATAAATCAGAGAACAAAAATAAGTATAAAACTTATTTTCTTACACTCAGGCAAAATTAAGGGAGGATAAATGTTTTAGAGAATGGTCAAAAACCTGGTGCCTTAAACAAGGAACTGCTATTTTAGTCCTAGCTGATACCTCTGAGATTGTTTAGTTTGTAAGTAGACAGTGCACTTCTAAATCCACTTTATTAGTCAATGTTAATAAATTAACTCAAGAGAATGTAATTTCTGGTGAAATCTTTTCAATCAGACTATGTACGCACAAAAACCCATTTCAAACTGTCAAGAAAAATGAGTAATATTGACGTATTCAGACATTAAGGTCAGGGATATGATAACAAAGTGAGAATTGGGGTAATTGTGTAGACGCTCCAATTTCAAGAAAAAGTTGTCTGCTTTGCCTGCTATTTTAGCAAAATACTCAATCTTGTAGTGTAACAAGTAAGTATAGTGCTGTGAATCCAATACCTAACAAATGGTGTTAATACAGATTGATCACTTTTTTTTAATGCTTTCATTGAATCATTCTTTTCTTAATATTGGTATTTATCCTGAAATGACACCCAATCTGTTATTGTTAGTCCTCTGGCATGTCAGAAGTCAGCAGAAGCATTCTTTCCTGGGCTTCACAGCTTCCTCAGAAGAATGCACAGTATTTGGAACAAAACCACTTTTAACTCCTTCCCAGCCATCCTGAATACAAATTTCTCCCCTTTTAATAAGTTCATATATGTCTCTTGTCAAGATCGTGAAGGATTCCTCAACATTTGTAGCATCTTTTGCTGAGGTTTCTATATACTTCATACCATAGTCTGCTGACAGTTTTTCAGCTTCTTCCCTTGTAACTTGACGTTGTGAAGCTAAATCACATTTATGTCCCACTAGCAGAAATACAATCTGAAATGGCTGTACGTGCATTTTTGCTTCTTCTAGCCAATCTTTCACATGTTCAAAAGATCGTCGGTTAGTAATGTCAAATACTAAAAATCCACCAACTGAGTTGCGGTAATACGATCGAGTTATTGATCTGAAAAATAAATAGAAAAAAAGGTTGTAAAAGGACAAATTGTTCTCATTCCTCTTTCAAACAATGAGGCACCATGGTGAAAATTTAAGATGCCTTAATGTGATTTAATTAGAATTTATACATCAACTATGAAATGTCCAAAGTGAACAAAAATATTCTGTGAGACTAATATGCAAGCCAGTTTCATCCACTGACAACATTATTTTTAGGCAGACAAACAAGCACTTACATGGTATGTCACCTCCCTCTGTTTTAGAATTATTTGTTTTTAGTTTCAAATATCTGAGGGAATAATTATTATATCATTGTAGTTAAAAATAAACACACAAAGATTCAGTGAAGGGCAGAAGTTGCATAGCAAACCAGACCTTAAGAATCTCTCCCTGTCATAAAATTCAATAAGCCCCTCTCTCTATCAGTGAACTTGTTACATGCTAATTACAGCTATAGTCCTATGCTATACCTATGCGAGAAACAGGACATTTTTTGGACATGGGATATGAATATGAGGTACGCTATTGATTGTTTGCCTCTCCAGATCTAGGCTCTACTCTCTGGGCCTCAGGAAGCTGACCTTTACAGAAAGCTTTCCCAAACTTCCTGTCCTCTGGATTGCAGTGGGGTTGAGCCAATGGGAGTCACCTGCTGGAGACTGAAGGGAAGAGAAGATAGGTAGGTATTTACCTATCCCAGGCTGTGACTTGACAGTGGTTGTGTTTCTTTCCTGTGGGTCAAAGTTCCTGTTGGCTATGGCTGTCGCCAGGTTCTGGCGATCTCAGTCTCTTTTCTTGCCCCTTCTGGCCAGGTGGTTAATGGCTTCCCATTGTTGCTATCCCTGAATGCTTCACCATCCTTTGTTGGTGCTTTGACTATGTCCACATTTCTGGAAATAGTCACTTCATTAAATACTTTTCAGTTAACCTTTCAAGTGTGCCTTTTGTTTCCTGACTAAATCGTGAGGCAAGGTGGCAAGGCCATATTGTTTTATATTTTTTTGCCTGTACATATGTTGTTTTCTCTACCTAAAATGTCTTCTACTCATTTTTGCCTAGCAAAGTCCTATTTCTCTTTCAAGAATATGATCAAAAATTATATATGTGAGAAGCCTTCTCTGCTATTGACCTCTCCCCTTCTACTTCCCTTAGGCACTCCTCTTGTATTCCATTAAACCTTTGGCATACTGCCATTATGATTATATCAATTTTCATAATGTGCTGATTGAATTTGCTGGTATGTCTTCCACTCGATTCAAGGCTCCTTGAGGGTCAAACATTTTTTGTCTATGTATCTACAATCATTTGCCTGGAAAGTGATAGATATCAGTTAATATGAATTATATTGGATTAATTAATCTTATTGGAGAAATGTTATATGAGCCAGAGATTACATGGATCTCAGTTTCCAAGTCGTCAATGATCTTGAGCATTGAGATCATCCTTAAGCAAACTCATCTCTTCCTTGCCTGATGTACCAAATGACTTTGTGGAGGACCAGTAGGTTATCTGGTACTCTCAAATTTTACTTATGTTCATCATCCTTATTGCTGAAATTATAGTTCAGTTTGTGACCTGATACCATAAGTACCATTTGTTGTGGAAATGTGAAGAAAGTATTTTACCTCCTCTTTCTTTCCATTTCTTTTGCTTTCCTGTTTCTCCTCAGAATTCCCACCAGATTCTTGTGATTATTATTTTTTTTAATTTTCTCAAGGACTCCTGTATTATACAGCCATTGACAATTTAAAAAATCTCCCACTATCTTTAGCAGGCTAAAAGTAATATAGTTCATTTAATTTTTTTTTTAATTTTGAGGAATAATTAATTTGTTATTGTTCTGCTAGTCATTTTTACATGTGCGAATTTTGGCAGATGTGCAGTGCCTTAAGAGAAATCTAATTCAGGCTATGTTATTAGATTGAAAGCTTTAATTTACTCAGCGCCAAGTCTGCATTATTTTTATTGCCCCTTCCACTTAATTTACCACTAGTATAATTTTTAAAAAACAGGCTTTTGTGGTTGAAAACTCATGTTAAAATCCTCGTATGTTAGGCAGAGGCATGCCTTACATGGTAGGAATACCATGTTTTCTAGTGCCTTGTATTTAATTTTGAAAACATTTGGAATACAGTTGGCAAATCATTCTATAAAATAAAATTACAGTAAAATATTTGCAATTATGCTATAAAACAGCCATTAATGATTAGTTAGAATAAAAGGTCTCAATATGACAGATGCCATTTTCTATATAATAACTTGATCTCCAGTTTCTGTGTGCGGATATGGATATTAGGTTTAGAATCCTGGTTAGGCCTCAGATTCAGATATAGTTGTCCTAGGGGATAGGTTTTCCCTAAAATAATTGGGCATCCCTGCCTGCTGTCAATCAGGGGAAGAGATAGGCCTTCAGAATGAAAACTGGAACTTGTTAAGCAGGTCTTACAGAGGGGATGAGGGAGCATCTATCTTTCTTTGGATCTCCTCTCTTGGGTTTGGACACTTTAATCTCTAAAAGTTCTTGAAAGTATTATAAAGAGTTAGGGAACAGATCTTAAAAGAACTAGGTAGGTAGGCCTCCCAGTAAAGAATTCAGGAGTTGATGAGTAAAAATTCTTTATAAGCAACAACATCTTGTTGCATGTTACTTGATATCTATTTCCTTCTGGACTTTGAAAGTCTCACTGAATGAATGGTTGATTTAAAGAAAGAAAAAAAAATTAGGGAAGGGGGGATGGAGGGAAAGGAAGAAGAAGAGATGGAAAGAAGAGAGAAATAGATGAATAGATTCCAGTGTGATCTCTGGTGTGTTATGGGAGAATTAAGATTTACGAGACTACACTCTGGTGAGACTGGTAAAGAAGATACAGCACCCCCTAAACCCAGTATGATGGCAACATGATGGGAAAGGTAAATTATGTAGGACAGTGGTTTTAGCAGTACTTTGTCCCTCCCAAGTGGAAGATCTGGTTTCGATTATATTTTTAAAAAGCCCTCTGGTTCTTTTATTCCCTAAAAGCTACACTATTAGCAACTCTTAGATTATTTTCAAATAGTTTCTCAGAGTGTTTTCACTTCCTCCTCACCTTAACTGAAATCTGCTGGTCAGTGAGAACACAGCCTCCCCTGCAGTATGCTCATGTTGCTCATTCTATAGGATCACGGGGAGGTGGCGTCTGCTTCTCCAATGCTGCTTCCACATAATTATTCTCTCCCAACCATGTTGTAAAAAAAATCCTCTACTCCTTTGAGGCCTATGCCATCTGGCTTTATCATCTGTTGTCATCTGTCAACTGCTTGGTCATTTTCCATGTACCGAAGACTTTAGCACTTGGTGTTGTTTTTTTTATCTCAATTCCTGTCATTCTGCTCACTGATTTCAACATCCATTTGCATGAGCTGTCTGATGCCATCTCTCAGTTTCATGGCTTCCTCATCTCTCACGAACTTTCCCCTACATTCTGCCTTCTCATCCACTCCCTTTTCATCAGAAATGTTCACTACTTCCAAAACTACAAAATTTCAAATTTCAGTCTACTTTTTGATCGAAATCTCACAGCTCGCCAACATGTTTTTACTGGGATAATTATTTAATTTCATCAAGATTTGTCATCCACTGACCAACTCTACCACTTCCAATCCCTTAATACCCTCCTATCCTTAATCTTCCACATCTTAGTTCTATGAAACATCACTATAATTTTTCTCTTGGAAATATCTCAATTCCCAAGCCCCTCTATTCATCTGAGAAAAGTATATCTGGAGCATCCCAGCATGGAGCTGAATGTTTCTGGGGAAAATCACTCAACCAGGTAGGCTAGTATTACTACGTACGAATTAATTATAACCAATCCCAAGAGGACACTTGACACTGCCAAGGAAAACTGCTAGTATCAGGAAAAACTCTTCTCTCTCTTATCTCACATTTAGGGTTCTAACACAGGAAGAAATAGAATTTCCATCTGACCTTCCTATTCCCACAGAAGAGAACTAGAAGAACACTTTACCCTCTTATTGGATTCCTCCCTGGAAGGAAAAAAAGACTGTTCTGTTTGGTTAGAGTCTGTTTCTCAGGCAGGTGGGCAGAATTGCTGGGTGTTCAAGATTAGGACTCTTGCATAGCATCCTTTTCCTCTCCTTTCTACTTTCTGGATCCTTGATATTGGTTTGCTAATTGTGTGAGGTAGGCAGCTGCCCTGTCTATGCCCATCATGAGTACCCAGTGGTCCTCAAGTGCCTGGCACACAGTGGACGCTCAACACGTTATTAATAAGTGAATGGTTGATTTAGTAGAAGCCATGAACACAGTTGTTGGGGAAATAAGAGAAATGGCAGAAAGAGTATGGAAGTTTAAGAGAATGAGATACTAGCAGCACATAAAAAAAGAAAGGTGCCCGATATTAGATCTATTAGTAGTATGTTACATTCTCACTAAGGTCACTGAATTACTATGAGCATGTCAGTGTTGGAGGGGGTGGATAAATTAAATTTACATCCCATGAAAATACAGTAGCCAGATGGGAAAAAAACTGGCATAGATGATAAAAGCTCTGTTCATCCCTCTGGCAATCAAATCAAAGTTGTGACAGAAACAAGGCACAAACAGCAAGGAAAATCACCTGGGAGCTAGATGAACAAGCCATACAATTAGGGAGATAATCTAAGAAATCACTCTGCAACAGCAGAAGGTAGACCCAAGGCTGCCTGAACCCTAATGGCTGAGTGGGACAGAGGCTTTGGCAGCAGCAGCTTCCAAAGCCCCTTAAAGGGGCCGCATCCACAAGTGGAATTCCGCAACGATGGACCTGCTCACTCTGAGGACCAGTGCTGATTCAGCTGCGCAGGGATTTACAGGGCGACACTGAGGTGTCGGAGTGAGGGCCGAGGATAGGCTCTCTCCTCGGCAGAAGTGCTGGTGGTATCCATTCTTCCTCTGTTGAGCCCCTCCACCTGCCAGTGCACTGGACACAGCACTGCCATAGCAGAGACATCATCAAACTGGATAACAGAGGTCACTCCGCCCAGAGGATTCCCTGAAACTCTGCCTCCTCCAACTTGCAGCCCCACTCAAGTCACATCCAGGTGTGTCCTCAGCGAGTCAGGTGCTCCTTGCTGAGCAGCGCCTAGACTCACACTAGAGGCAGCTGGCCTCAGTTTCTGCTGTGGCCTTTTGAGGCAACTATAAGCACAGCATCTGTGGACTGCTTACTGAATCTTGAGAGGTGGCCTTGGAGGGGCACAGGCTTGGGCTAAATTTGGCCTGCAGCTGAAACCCTCTCAAGACTGGGCCACTGGACACCTACCACACAAATCCACACTAATAAGACTGGGAGACTAGGAGCTTTGCTTACTACGTAGAAACAGAAAAGCAGCCAAAATGGGAAGACGAAGAAGCAGAAACCATATGAGAGAACAGAACAGAGATCTAGAAATAATGGAGTCAAGCAATCTAACAGATGCAGAGTTCAAAACACTGGTTATAAAGATGCTCAATGAATGTATGGGAAAGGTAGATGAATTCAGTGAGAACTTCAACAAGAGATAAAA
>NW_006436543.1:252803-266255 GCF_000325575.1 Pteropus alecto | reverse complement strand
AGAGTGGCTGAATGGATAAGAAAACAAGACCCCTACATATGCTGCCTACAAGAGACTCACTTCTGATTAAAAGACACACACAGACTAAAAGTAAGGGAATGGAAAAAAGATATTGCTTTGATGGACCTAGAAGGTATTTGTCAGACAAGGAAAGATAAACACATATGATTTCACTTATATGTGGAATCTAAGGAATAAAAAGAACAAACAAAAACAGACTCACAAATATAGTGGACAATTTGGTGTTGGACAGATGGGAGTGGGGTTTAGGGGGCTGGGAGAATGGGGTGAAGGGTTAAAGAAGTACAAATTAGTAGCTGATGGATGGTCACGGGGATGGCAAGCACAGCATAGGGAATGCAGTTAGCATTAATATGTTGGCTAGGTGGAGGGTCAGGGGAGGGAGAGAGCAATTAGGGTGATTGTTTTACAAACTATATAGATGTCTAACCAATGTACTGTATACTTGAAACTAATTAAAATAATTTAAAAAAGAACTTATGGAATGCCTTATGCACAGTCACAGTATCTCATACTTTGCTACAGACCAGACTTCACTTAACAGAGGAAGAGATGGAGAAATGAGCTGATGCCATGGAATTCATTAATCTTATCATGTCACTGTCACCTAGAGGGTTCTGGCTCTATAAAACTGTGGAATATGTTATTAAGATTCAGTTATGCCCGTGTCTAGATTTCTAAGATTTTGGCATATCCTTCAGGATGTATATGTTCTAAACTAGTGAGGAAAAGAGGAGGTGGTGTTTTTTTCCCCCATAAATAGATGCTGTGTTATGGGAAACAAAGGGTGAAAGTGGTGTTATGGTGCCTCTGACAATTACACTTAACGAGTCACTGAATTTTTTGTTGCTCCTAATCCCTGTGACTCTGAACTCTGCTGATATAAAGGTTTTAGTTTCCAAGGGAGAAATGCTTTCACTAGGGAACCCCGTGATGCTTCTACTGAATTAGCTGAGACTGCCAACTGGCCATTTGGGGATTCTTATGGCAGTGGGGCACAAAAAGAACAATAGTATTATGGAGACCACACTGGCCTTCTGTGGTTCCTGCTGCCCAAACTCTTGAAATCTTTTGACTCATTCCAAGCCTGGTCCCTTCAGCTTCTGGTCAAGTCTCTGTGCCTCAGTTACTTTCATTTCTTCAGTTACTTTCATGTTTTCAGTTACTTTCATTTCTTCAGTTACTTTCATGTTTTCAGTTACTTTCATTTCTTTGTGTGTGGGGGGAAGGCGTCAAAAGGAAAGTTTATTAGAAAAGGGGTAACACTCCACAGACAGTGTGTGGTCTCCCCTCAGAGACAGAGAGTGAGAGGGACCTACTTTCGTTTTTAATTAAGGTCCTCATGTTGGTTTTGTTGCTGTCAACCAAAGACCTGATTGATAGAGTAGGCATGTTTTCCGAGAATGACACAAATCAAAGTCATAAATATTTTTTAACTTTCACCAGTCTCACAAAGCCAAAATTCTTTTTAAAATTATTATGTTAAAAACACATGAGATCTGCCCTCTTAACAATTTTTAAGTGTAAAGTAGTATTAACTACAAGCGCAATGTTGGACAGACCTCTACCTCTAAAACTTTTTCACCTTGCATGACTGAGACTCCATACCACTGAACAATGGTACATTTCCTTCTCTCAGCCCCTGGCAACCGCTTTTCTACTTTCTGCTTCTATGAGTTTGACTACTTTAGATATCTCATATTAGTGGAATCACGCATTATTTGTCCTTCCTTCTGGGAGTGGCTTATTTTATTTATCATAATGTCCTCAATATTCATCCATATCGTAGCATATGACAGGATTTTTTTTTTTTTATGGATGACTAACATTCAATTGTACATATATATCACTTTTTTTTTATCCATTCATCCGCAGTTTATTCTTATGGGTATATTTGCTTTAGAATAGAAAAAATGGTTGCCTTGTTTATGTAAACATTTTTAACTGTTTAATTCCCCTCTTTAATCTTATTCTTGAAATAATACTTAGACAGATGATATTGGGAACACTGAAGTTTGCTTACATTTACAATGAATTACTCAATATATGAGCAATGCAATCAAGTATGAATGATATCCCTTGAGGAATTTGAAATTTTTTGACACAATGACATCATTACAGAGATTCTAAAAAATATAAATGATATCTCAAATTAAACACTTATCTAGTTTCCTGGAAGGTACTAAAAACAGGATGTTCTTGTCATATGAAGGAGAAAAGTCCATAGGCCCTAGAATGCTCAACATTATTTAAACTAGTTACTTGTGTAAAAAACTTTTATCTGAAAGTGGCAAGATTATATATATCTTATATGCTGTTATTATAAACTTTGTTGGATATGTACAGGCCTCTCAAAAAAACAACAAAATATTGAACACTTGCTGACTTACTTAGGTAAAATGAACCAGATGTTCCACCCTGGAAATACCCTTCTTGTGCTTTGCCAGTTGTAAAATAGGCATTTGGAGGATAGAAGTACTTCAATGCCAAAGGCTGTTGGCAGCAAGCAGCCTATGAATGCATTAGTCTTGTGAGAGCCTCTGTTCACCATGACATTACATGCCTACTGCCCTTCTGGGAATAGTCATGGTGTTGATGATTTATATACCTGCTTCTCTTGCCTTGTAATCTGGGCCCTTTGGACTGGTTGCAGGGGACTAAAACACAAGTCTCTCTGCTCCTGTTATTTTTAATGCTAACAGTCCCTGCCCTTGCCTCAGATTCTGTAACCTGAAACACATCTTTTTTTATACATACAAACACTAAAATTCATTAATTTATTTTTACTTATTTATTTTTTAATTTTTATTTTTCAATTAGAGTTGACATTCAGTATTATTTTTAGTTTTAGGTGTACAGCATACTGGTTAGTCATTTATATAATTTACGGTGATCCCCCAATTAGTTTAGTACCCACCTGGTACAATACAGTTATTACAATATTATTGACACTATACGGTTATTATAATATTATGTTCTTTGTGCTACACTTCACATCCCTGTGACTATTTTGTAACTACCAATTTGTACTTCTTAAAACTTTACGTTTTTCACCCAGCTTCCCATTCATCCATTCATCTGCAGTTTATTCTTATGGGTATATTTTATCCATTCAGTAATCAGTTTCTTTTCTGTATCTGAGTCTGTTTTCATTTTGCATGTTCATTTTTTTGTTCTTTAGATTCCATGTATAAGAGAAATCATTTGGTATTTGTGTTTCTCTGTCTGACTTATTTCATTTAGCATAATACCCTCTAGGTCCATCCATGTTGTTGTAAATGGTAAGATTTCTTTCTTTTTTTATTTTTTTATAGCTGAATAATATTGCATTTTATATATGTATAAAATTAAAAAAAAATAATTCCAGGATCTTTCCATTAAAAATCAAGTTTATGGTGTGGAGGCTATATATAATACTGACAAGACCTAATGGGCCATATTTTCTCTTTGAATATATGAATTAATTCCCATGACCACCTTTTATTTTCCCTTTATGGGAAATCATTTTATCATATGAGGACTTACCACCCCCAGCATGCTCTATTCACTTTTTATCCTCTATTTTCCTCTGTAGCAATTAACACATTCTAATATCCCGCATAGTTTTTCCAGCTTATTCGGTTATAGCTTTTCTCTCCCTATTAGAAAATAAGCTCCATGAGAGCAAGGATTTTTGTCAGTTCTTTAGGGATGCTGTATCCCTAAGTGTCTAAAACAGACTGGGCATGCAGGAGTCCTAACAATATTGCATATGAATTAAGAACCAAATTAATAGGTTCAGATTCTGTCAGACTGTGGCCAACCAGCAAGCAAATGCTGAGTAAATGGGAGAATAGA
The DNA here is from genome assembly GCF_000325575.1 of Pteropus alecto. NCBI lineage: Eukaryota > Metazoa > Chordata > Mammalia > Chiroptera > Pteropodidae > Pteropus > Pteropus alecto. The sequence goes on along the minus strand of NW_006436543.1, from coordinate 262,397 downwards.
GAAAAAAAACAAAGATTATCTCCTTTTGATATTTATAGTAGGGGTCTGTGAAGTCAAAAGGGGAGAAATAAGCTGAATAATTGCATACAATATAAGCATATAGGTGAAATCGTCCATGTTTTCTAAAAACTACTGTATTTAAATTAGAAGTAATTCAAATTGAACTTTACAGTGGATTCTGGAAGATGAACAAGTTATGTATGAAAATTGAAATAGTTTATTTGGAAATTAATGAGAGCTATTTCTAGCTTCATTAATTGCTTGCAAGGTGATAATGAAAGAGTGCTTATTTTCTATTTGGTATGGTACCAAAAAGTGTAGTAAAGACTTCAGCACCTATTCCAATGCTTTCTGGCATCCTTTGGAAAATAAAAATGAGATAATGACCAGCTTCTCATGATTATTTTGTTTTCCATATAACAGTGCATTGTGTGATCAAACATAACTAAGGAATATTTTCTCTTCCTTTCCCTCCCTCCCTCCCTCCTTCCTTCCTTCTTTCCTTCCTTCCAGGTGAGGCAACCCTTGGTTGACCTCACAGATCGCAGGACCTTGTCAGCTTACAATCCCTTATTTTTTTATTTTTTACGCCTACAGCACCTGGTCTTCCTAGGTGGTCTCCCATCCAAGTACTAACCAGGCCTGACCCTGCTTAGCTTTTGAGATCAGACGGGAATATTTTCTCTTGGGTTATAATTCTCTGACCATTTTTGTGACTTCTGTCTGTTCCCATATGACTTCCTCTATACTGCTTTGTTTCATGTGCTTTCTACATCTTGGAATTTATAATTGATATTTAGCCTTTCTCAATTCATTCTCTCTCTGAAATTAAGCAGCTTCTATTTTCAAGTTCTTTGAATAAATTACGTTCTTTTCCTTTTCTGTTTGTGTTTTAAATCAAAGTTATATGTGCCCTTACTACATGTCCTTACTTTTCCCATTCACCCAAATTGCTAATATCATAGTCATCATTTTAGAATGACCATTTCTTAGCACTTGTGTTATTTTGATCATGTAGATTCTTTTCATTGTTGTGCCCTGGAGTAAACTATGAATTCTTTTCCTTAGAGTTAATAATTATCTTGCGTATTAGTCAAGACAGGCCAGGTTATGGGAAGTAACAAACAACTCGCCTCTCGGTAGGAAGAATGTTAAAGAATCTGTGCTGTATTTTAAAGCCACCACAAGACTTCTGCTCAAATCCACTGGCCACAATTAGTCACATGATTCTTCTAAGTGCAGAGGGAAGGGAAATATATTCCTTCCAGGTGTCCAGAAGAGCCATCAGATATGAGTGAGCACTAAGTCTCTACCACAGATTTTTTCTTCTTGCTAAATTTTCCATGAAGTTCTCATTAATCTAACCCCAAACTATCTATCAGTTGCCTTCTTTTAAGTTCATTCACATTAGCTTTTCTGTCAATTTCATCTTTCTGAAGAGGTGTCTCCTACAACCTTTTGTCCCGCTCCAATCTGGCCTTGGTATCTGCAGCGGAGATATCCTAGGATCACCCTTTACCACCTTCCTGGGTATTGCTTTGCTTTTCTTCACAGGTAGTTAGTTCCTCTTCTCTCTCTCTCTCTCTCTCTCTCTCTCTCTCTCTCTCTCTCTCGCATACCCTCAAGTAGGTTCCTAAAAAAGATGCATGAGGTAATATTCTGAAATCTTGCATGTTTGATTTCTGCTATCACGGCTGAATAAGAGTTTGGTCAGGTTCAGAATTCCTTCAGAATTTTTAAGTTATTTCTCTTAATTTTTAAGTTATTTAAGTTATTGTCTTTTAGCTTCTACTGTTGTTTCAGGGATATCTGAGGCTAATCTGATTCCTGATCTTTTTTATGTGACCTTCTCTCCCCACTCCCAGAAGTTTGTAGGAACTTCTCTGTGGCCCCAGTGTTCTAGAATTTCATGACAATGTGCCTTAGAATGTGTCTACTTTCACCTACTGTATTGAGGCTTTTAAATCTGAAAACTTAGTCTCTAAATCTTGGAAATTTTTTTTGAATTGCTTCATTGATGATTTCTCCCCTCTATTTTTTTTTCTCTCCTGTTGTATCTTTTTGTAATGCCTGTTTATGTATTGAACCTTTTGGACCAGTACTCTAATTTTTTTTAAAGTCCTTTTTTCCTATCTTTGAAGTTTTTGCCTTTTTGTCCTATTTTTTAATAAATTTCTTCAAGCTTATATTGTGTTTTATATTTTCTACTGCTTCCAAAAGCTCTTTTGTTCTCAGAATATTTTCTTTTTTTGTTGTTGTTAAAAATAGTATCCTGTTCTTCTTTTATAATTGCAATATTTTCCTATTATCGCTCTGAGGAAATTAAGGAGTTTTTTTGTTTGTTTTTGTTCTTCTTCTTTAACACTCCCTTCTCCTTTATTAAGTTTGTTTGTTTTGGTCTCTAGGTTCATATTACAGATTTCCTAATATGTCTTGTAATCTTTAATTGAGACAAAAAACACCCACTGGAAGATGATCAGACTGGGTTACTTAGTTGAGGAAACTCTAATGTTGGTGTCTTAAGTCTTTCCTCTCGGCCTGGTCAGATTCTTCAGAAAGGATTTCACCGATGTCCTGTTTGAAGAGTGAAGGCCTTACTGCCAGGGTTCTGGGAACTCAATGGGGAAAGATGTCTAGACAGTCTTAGCATCCAATATGCATCCATTCACTTAAAGCCCTTACTTTTAATAAGGGACTACAAACTCAATTATGCCTGGTCTTCAAGTCAGAGGAGATTCTACGTCTAATTCTTTTCAGAGAATAATTGTTCAGTTTTTGCCAATGTTGGAAGAAAGTTACCTAGTGTGTAATGTTGGAGATGTGAGGATCCAATCTTTATAAACAGATGACAGTCCATGATCTGTATTTTAGCATTCCCACTTCCAGAAGTATCTGATGCCACCATTTCCTGAGTCTTTAGGGGATCCAATTTGTTTTTAGCTTTTCCCACCACTAGCTTAGAAGTCAGTTTTTCTTGAATCTGCTAATTAATTTATCATTCCATCTGCTTTCCTGCTTCCAAAATTTTGTTGCTATTATTTCCTTATCAAAACAAATGTCACTTTAGTGAGATTTCAGAGAAAAAAATCTAAAATAGATATGTGTTCAATCTGCTATCGTTACTAGAAGCCACTTCTTTTACTATTGTAATTGGTTCCTATTATTACTTAATACTGACATATCCTTCATGTCTCAACATCAAGGACTACTTTCTTTGGGATGCATTTTCTGAAACCAGCCCTCACTCTAAACATAGATGACAAGTCCTCCTTTTGTTCTGCCGCTGAAACTTACTTACCAGCCTTTACTGCAATTATTTGTCATCTTTCTTTGCCATAAGTCCATAAGAAAGACCTCTAATTGTTCCCCAGTATCTATTTTCCCTGTCTTCCTTTAGTAATAGAACTCCATGAGTTCTAGCTGGCACACAGCAACTCATATAGAGACTATTTCTCAGCTCTGTTACAGTTAGCTTTGGTCATGTCACTAAGTTTGGATCAATAGGACATGAGAAGTTATGTGTGTCATCTGAGTTCCATCTCCCTGAAGTAGCCATTTTCCCTAGGCTTCCTCTTTCTCCTTCCTGCTTGCAAGGAAATGACAATGCCTGGAGAACTCTAGAAACAGATGTGGAGGCAGAGTCACCCTGATAGCCCAGAACTGCTCATTCTGGGCTATTATTATAGGAGAGAAACAAAGTTCTATATTAGTTGCCATATTCGGGCAGTCTCTTTGTTACAGCAATGTAGTCTGTACTCTACCCAGTATAGAGAGAGAGACAGTACTTATTTTTGTATCTAGTGCCTGACATATAGTTATGCTAAATAAATGCATTGATTTCCACAAGTAAATCACTGTCCTAGTTGCTTCAGTTTCTCCAGATAAAAAAAAAAGAGGCAGCATTTAAAGACTGGAAAGCTACTTCATGATACTTTTGAAACTTTAGGACACTATAGCCAGTGTTTACTTGTAGCTTTGCCTAATACTCAACTCCTTTCCTTGTCTAACAAAGTAAAAAAGCTTCATATAAATTTTTCCACTGCAGTGGCAGGGTTCATTCCTGTTAGTAAGTGTAGCAATGCCGTCACTGAGTACTGCATGAAGGGGAGGGATGGCTGTCATGGCAGCCACAAGTGTTTGCTGTCAGTTATCAGTATCACTTCTATTGTGTAAAGCTATTTCTCCTTTGTTTTCTGAGTATAGCAGTAAAATAATGGTTTGGGTGGACATAATTATTAACTTGGATCTACAGAAGTAGGAGTAGGGGTAGGATTGTGCAAACAGAATACTTTTCAGGACAGAAACCACACAATGTGTCAATAGAACCCTTTTCAACCATGACAGGAGGCCTGGTGCAGCAGAAAGAGCACTGAATAGAGTGTTAAGAGAACTGGGCTCTTATGCAAACTGCTAATGAATTATAAGGCCTGGTGCAAGCAAAGCCTCTCTGGACATCAATTATATTATTTGAAAAATGAGACTTATATCAGATCATCTGTCTATTCCTTCACAGTCCTCTGGCTGCAGTCACTTTTCTACCAAAATGGCCAGAATGCTGACTACCGTATGGTTGACCTCTGCAGCTTCTTTCATGTGTCTCTTCTTCTTCACTTTCTTAAACTTTGTTTTCAATTCATCTCTCATTAATTTTCCTCGCCTCCAATAGTCCTCTGTTATACAATTATTTATATCTTCTCTTCCACTTTTTTCTTCTTTTTTTAATGCCTATAGCACCTGGTCTTCCTAGGTGGTCTCCCATCCAAGTACTAACCAGGCCTGACCCTGCTTAGCTTCCAAGATCAGATGAGATCGGGCACATTCAGGGTGGCATGGCCGTAGCTTCTCTTCCATTTTTAATTCTTTTTTTTGGAGTCCGTTCCTCTATTCCATCAATTCTCAGTATTAAATTTTACCTTATTTAGCTTTCATTAACTTTTGCTTTCCTAATATCATACATAGCCTTTCTGTAGCCCTTTTATATCTAAAGAATTTAAAAATGTGGTTTCATCCATTTGCTTCTTTATCATTCTTCCAGTGTTCCTTTTTTTTTTTAACATTTTTTTAAATTAAGTTTATCGGGGTAACATTAGTTAATACAATTATATAATTTTCAGGTGTACATTATAGTTTGACATCTATATATTCTCTTTCAGTTTTCTTAGTAATTCTAATTGAAAGGTTTTGTGCTTAAAATAGGTGCTAATGATATTGCATGATCTGTGTAAAAGTGTGATAAATGACTGCAAGGAAGTCAAGCAGAAAGATAAATCTTTTAATTTTGATTGAGGAGACAAATCAAGGGACACTCTAAAATCTATAGCTCTGACTACATCTCTCCCTAAAATACGGTAATCTAGTGTTTTAGAAGGGAGACATGATGAAATCATCCAGAAGCACCAGCAAAAGATACAGAGAATCATGAGAGAAGAAATTATGAGTTCTCAAATATATTTCTAAAATTTAAGGAATTGTTTATACTTTTTCTTTAAAGTATCGGTTCCTAAAGTATTCTCTTTATCTATCTAATTTCTCTCTCTCTCTGTCTTTCTCTCTCTCTCCCTCTTCCCCGCCCCATCCATCCATCTATTGGCTCCTAAAACGCTCTGTAAAAGGACTCTGGGTTGGGAAACACCATATCTGCCTTGGGGATTCACAATGTGTATTAGCATATTAATATGTTAAAAGTGCTGAGAAATCCTGTAACAACCCAGCATTTCCAAAACTATTTTATCAAGAAAACTGTTTCTCAAATTACACCTATTACTATCATTTTGAAAAGTGCTACTCTGAAGAAAAATGATAGGCCAATGCCGAGAATTTGAGAATCTATAACCTTTCTTCATACTGTTGTCTCTTACAGCCAGGAAGTTTTTAATATCTACTAACTCCAGTATTCTCTCTTGATCTCTTCTGAGAGAAAAGGGTTCAGTTTGGGCCACACACTATGCTTTTGTATTTCTGAGGCAGGGATGTGTTATTAAGGCTATCCTTCAGCCTTATTTATTTTGAGGCCATATCACATGAAGTCCTATGAAAATATGCTTGTAAAGGGTAAAGAATCAGAGCAAAAATTACTTTTAATATTCCTAGCACAGGAAGATAATTTAAAAAGAGATTGTGACCAATCATACAAAAAGTAGAAAAAAATAGGCATAGAGAAGGATTACATTTTGCCAAGAAAAGACACTGATGACCTTTTGGGTGTAACCTGATAAAGACCTTTCTCATGTGACTTCTGATGCACTTGCCATATTAGTGAAGTAGAAACGAGCCTAAGAGAGAAGTCTCTGTTCCTTTACTTCAATATTTTTTAGGAACTGAGGTATTTCTGATGGCTTCTTAATATCCTAGCTATTGATATCAGTGGATGGTCTTAAAGACTTACACCAGTAATATAATAACTTGATTTAGCAAGGTATTCCTAAATTGAAAATGAATCATTAATATAGGAAGAAAAATAGAAAAAAAGTCACTACATTTCAAGAATGTTTACTAGAACACTGTTAAGATTTTAAATTAAATAACATGCCAGCTAGGCATCAACATTTACTCAGTCATGCTTATATGTAGAACTATTATATGTATTTTGAAACTCTTTCACAGCTTAAACAAAAAGTATACTTTTAAATTAAAAACATTCTTTGATTTCTCTTTCACATTTTTCTGGAACTCCTGTAGGTCAGAACAGTACTTTATTACTAAAGTGATTCCTTTCAATAAACAATGTTTTTGTTTGTTTGTTTGTTTTATTTTGTTTTTTAACACAATAGATGTTTCATGATAAGCTAGGTAGATCCTGTGGGGTGGCAATTTTTAAAGGGAACTTCCCTGAATTACACATTATCAGAATTGATTAAATGTTATTGGCAGATTTATTAAAATTGTAAACTATTGGCTTTGCAGATATTTTGCTTTAGAAAGAATGAAAAGATCTTAGTAAAGTAATATCTGATGTCCCCTGGTATATGCGTGTGTGTGTGTCGGTGTGTACATGGGTGTGTGTACCTTAGTATCGCTTGAGTGGCTCACCTTTCTTTTCCACTGCTTGACAGAGCAGACTGGAAGAAAGCAGATTCCCTGTAACTCAGCTAGGATAAGAATAACTGGCTTTTAATATAACAAAATTTATATTCTCCAATCATTCTAAGATGTTCTTCTTTAAACTTTTAAGTAAACTTTAACATATCTGTGGAAGGTCAGTTGCTAAGAAATCTTTGTATGTCAGCCAAACTAACTGACAATGGCTGGAAATTTCTTCTCTCTCTCTCAGATTGAGTAAAGTCTTTTTCTTCATGTGAAAACTTTACTGTGGTGATCCATGTACCCACAATTTTATCTCTAACTTTTCTCTAGCCCTTGCTTTGAAAGTTAAGTGGGGGCCAATGTGTCAGAATAGGTGGCCATCACGGTAGCACGATGAAAGAAATTCCAACACCTGTCAGCCACATATCTATAACTCTGCCAACAGGGAAATGTCAAAATGAAATATTATCTCTTGAGGTGATCATCCTTTTTAGAATATGAATACTCCTGGCTGGATCCTTATTAAGTCATTTTCAACCACTAATAATTTTGCGTGTCTTAGTTTCCCAGCTATGTCTCTCTGTAAAGCTAAGATAGAGTATTAAGGGATGCCTTTTTGATTGAGATGCGAGGAAGAATAGGTCAAGGTATCACTATCCAAAAAACAGAAGGAAAAGAAAATAGGAAAGCCACAAAGACCCTAAGAATGAGTTTTATCTACTTTGCAGTTTGCCTAGGGTCCTATTGGTCCAGGACCCTTACACATTTGATATACAATATTCACTTTACTTCGGGATATATAATTACCTTCTTATCTCAATACAGCATTGAAATTGTGACTATACATGCTAAATCAATTGATTTATTGAAGAAAAAAGAAATTAAGAAAAATAATCACAGGTTTTTCAAATTGCTGGTTAGTTTCTTGACAGTACTGATTATGCAATAATTCAAAATGGTCTGAATGTCCTGTGTGGATAGTGAAAATAATCTTTAGAGTATAAAAATATGTTTGGCTACATAGGTAATCTTTTCACATTCTGCCTCACTTGTTAGAAATGATGCTAGCTCGCTCTTACTTTCCATTTTACTCTGAAACACCATATAATAGATATCTTTTGGGGTGACTGCTCACTTCCTTCTCCTGTGAATTTCTCTTTCCCAAAAGGGAGAGACTATAACAGATACAATTGCATTATATAACCTATAATACTTACCTAGTATATTTACATTACAATACATTTGAATGATATGTAAGTGCATCTTAATAACCTGACTGTGGGGGACCTGATTCACTGGCCAGAAAAGTAGCCAATGATATCTTTCCTTTCAAAAATATGAATAAGAGGCTCAGAGACTGAGAGAGTCAGGAGACAACAAAGTTGGAGAATACAAATAAACTAGAGGGAAAATCCACAAACTCTTGGTGGAGTTTCCATATTTTCAGACATCTGTAATCAGAGAATTTTTGTCTTTCATGAGCTCTGTATCATTTATAATTTACCCCCTATTATCTAAACTAATTTGGCTAGATTTCTCTTACTTATAACACATTACAACATAATTTTAATCAAGACATTATGTCATTTGATTACTCAATACAAAAATATAGCCTAACTTTCTATTGTTTCTAATAACTTGGAACTACAGTAGACTATGAGGATTACGACACTTAATTGTGGACAATCACTGTTCTATTACTTATGCAATTATAAACCCGCCAATTGAGGATCAGAAAATCTTTTTCTAAGTATATAATAACAAATTTAATAACCTAAAAGAAATGGACCAGTACTTAGAAAAATACAACCTTCCTAGACTGAATCAGGAAGATCTGAAAAATCTAAATAGACTGACCAGCAATATGGAAATTAAAATAATCATCAAAAACCTACCAAAAAGTCAAAGTCCAGAACCAGATGGCTTCACCAGTGAATTCTACCAAACATTCAAAGAAGATTTAATACCTATTCTCCTAAAACTCTTCCAAAATATCGAATAGTAAAAGTCTAGGACCAGATGGCTTCACCAGTGAATTCTACCAAACATTCAAAGAAGATTTAATACCTATTCTCCTCAAACTCTTCCAAAAAATTGAAGAGGGAGGCAATACTTCCCAATTCTTTTTATGAGGCCAATATTACTCTGATACCAAAACCTGGTAAAGATAACACACAAAAAGAAAACTACAGACCAATATCTTTCATGAACACAGATGAAAAAATTCTAAATAAGGTACTAGCGAACCAAATACAGCAACATAATAAAAAGATAAAGCCCACCATGATCAAGTGAGCTTTATCCCAGGGGCCCAGGAATGGTTCAACATATGCAAATATATTAATGTGATACACCACATAAACAAATTAAAAAATAAGAATCATATGATCATATCGATAGATGTAAAACAAGCCTTCGACAAAATACAGCATCCACTTACGATCAAAACACTTCACAAAATCGGTATAGAAAGAAAGAAAGTACCTTAACATAATAAAGGCCATATATGACAAACCCTCAGCCAACATTATACTTAATGGTGAAAAACTAAAAACCTTCCCTCTAAGATCA
>NW_006436543.1:246624-251237 GCF_000325575.1 Pteropus alecto | reverse complement strand
TATTGGCTAAAGAAGCTGTGGTACATATATACAATGGAATATTATTCAGCCATAAGAAGAGATGAAATACTGACATTTGCAACAACATGGATGGACCTCGAGATAATCATGCTAAGCGAAATAAGCCAGACAGAAAAGGTTGAAAATCACATGATATCACTTATATGTAGGATTTAAACTTAAAAGCAACAAATGAACAGGACAAACAAACAGAGACTCATGGACATGGACTATAGACGAGTGGTTACCAGAGGGTAGAGGGTAGAGGAGGGAGGAGCTAGATGGGGTCAAATATAGGGGGTTGGAGGAGGGTGAAGTGGGTAAAGGGGATCAAATATATGGTAGCTGAAGGAATTGGACTTTAGGTGGTAATCACACAATAGAATATATAGATGTCAAATTATAATGCACAACTGAAAATTATATAATTGTATTAACCAATGTTAGGCCAATAAATTAAAAAAATATTTTTTTCTCTTGAAGTCCATGAACCACAATAAAGAGGGTAGGTATCAAATGAGGGCTCTTAAACAAAATGAAACAAAATTATTTAGTTTAGACATTTTAAAAAGGTCTCTTAAAGAGAAATAAAATGTTCACAATGCTTGCTTTTAAAATTAAGAACAGAAAACATAAATTAAACCACCTTTAAATATTACTTCACATGACTATTGTGAGGGGATAGAGGAAAAAACAGAGACACAAAGGAGTCAGAGGGATAAATAAGAAGAGATAAGCTAAAGAGATGAGAGAGTAAGAGACACATTAAAATTAAAAGGAAGAAGAGCAAAAGACGAAGGGTGTGAGGTAAGTATGAATAAGGACAGATAGACAAAAGGGGTAAAGGAAAGATAAAATTAGAACCTGAAGGCTGGGTAAGACACATGGAGAGGATAAACATACACAGTGGAAGAGAAGATAAAAGAAATGAGGAAGAAGCAGGCAGAGGGTGAGGGAGAGGCTGAGTACGCCTAATGGCATTAGACGCTACCTTCAGATTTTTGAGGGGAGCAAAAAGGAAGGCTGTCCCTTATAGAGCACTTACTGCTTACAGCCCTAAGTTAATTAGCTGGTTAAATAATGTCTACAGGTCTTCCAGTGCTCCAAATTTCAAAAGTTTAGTGGTTCTGCTCAAATAATGTGACTAAAGCAGCTCATCAAGGAAGTGTCTCCCAAATGATACTCCTTAAAGCACTAGATTTTCACATTTTAATGATAGCCTCTCAAATAAATTTGGGAAATGCTAATTTAATAAAAGTTAAGCAGGTTTCTTTGCCACAGTAGTTCTCAGAGCCTTAATGATATGAATTTCTAAGAGAGTGCTATGTAGAATACAAGGATCTCCAAACTTATTTGATCATGGAACCCATCCTTTTAAAAAAATCCCAAGGGAGGATTCTTTTTGAGGAGCACTGCATTAGGAGGACATTATCCTCTGAGCTTTGTAACCAGTGGCTATAATTATAACACTCCAAAGGTCATGACATGAAAGAAAAGGCTAAATCTGGTTTGAAGCCTTAAGATTTCCTTTTTCCATGGTAACATTGCTATTTCTTTATCTCATTTTATTTCCATATCGCCCTATAAGTGCTTTTACGGGAAAGGTTCAAAATTTCTATTCTTACATTTGATGCTCTTTCTAATATTTATCCTTATTAACACTGTGTTAAACAACATTCTTCTTTCCTTTCTTGCTAAATTTTTTCCACTATGATGATTAAAAATGAAAATTGTTGATTTCCCGGCAAATGCCCACAATGCCAAATCCATCTTCTTTTCTTACTGGGTACATGGTAGTCTAAGTGTGACCTTGTAACCGTTTTCTCCTCAATTACTTGAGAGCTGAAGTGATTTGTACTATGTTGGTCTCACTTGCTTAAAAGGAATATTGCTTGATTTAGATCTTTCCTTTTCCCTCCCCCTGAGCAGGAACACAGTGTCCACGAAGATGATAGTCTTCGGGATAACAGAAAAATAAGAGGGTAGGTACCTGAATGATGCCCTGGAGCAGAGCCACTCTACCAACTAGGACTACTTACGACTTACACAAGAGAAATAAAGTTCTATCTTTAATGAGAGCACTGTAATTTTGACTCTCATAGATATATAAATTTAACATTTATCCTCACTAAAATATAGTGTTAACAATAAAAACTTAACATTTGGGTGTAATATTACAACTTACAGTATGCACACACATACATTATTTTTCTAAATCCATCTTCATCTTGATTTTGTTCCCTTTTATTTTTGTAAGCAGTTATTGTCTGCTAGAGTATTAATCTGAACATTGAAAACTAAGGCTTTACTTGTCAATTAATTATATCTCAATAAAGCTGGGGAATGAAAAGAAAACCAAGACTAATCATTATTGGCTCATTTTTTTTTTGTTTTGTAACATAGTTGTTTATGCTTTCAAGCTATACTCCAAGCTGTCCAAAAAAGGTTCCTTTTTTGTTAGTTTATGTCTAATCACTAATAAACCTCCAAATAGAATATTTCCCACAAATTTCTAATGGTATGATTATCATTGATGGAAATATGCCTTCATGAGCTATAGTATCTTTCTATGAAATACGTGAGCACAATATATCTATTATTCAAAATAAGTATCTGTATGGTCTTGAAGATACAGAATGATTTAACAGTAATCGTTTTAAGTGCAATTTTATGGTGAAACATTCTGCTAAATGAGAGAAAATCAAGATTTGAAGGTAGCCACTGAAATATGTATGTACTTATAAATATATCTTTGGTAAAGAGCCAAACAAAATAAAAGTATGACTCATTGTCAGTAAACATTCCTGAAATGTCCTTGTATTATTATGGGAGAGTTACTGTCTGGTTTTAATAATGTATTAAAATGAATTACTATTTACATCCTTCTTAAAGGCAATGATCTATTTAGCAGAAACATCTTTAAAATCTAACTAATCCTTTACTCTCTTGTCAGTGAGTTGAGGAGCTACTTTTAAGGAAAGAGATATAATAAAATTTTACTACCCATGTTTCTTGTAGTTGCAAATTACAGTAGATGTCAGGAGTTTAAAGCATAAAAAACATGTTTTTATTATATTCACTTTAGAGAGCAGAGCAAGAGCTATTAGTAAATACTTTTTTTCTAATCCTCAAATATCTTAAAGTTCATCTCTGTGATCACAAGTGAAGGAATTTGCAATCGACCTTAGAATGGTAAAACTGCAAGAAATCTTAGAGAAGTCTGAAAATTTTGTAATTAAAGGAAGCTCCTTGAAAAGAAAAAAATTTCTTCATGGAATTCTAGGTATTGTATAATTCAAATTAATAACCTTTAACACCTCTCTGAAGGGGTAGCCTTACCATCTTTCCACTTCATACATAGGAAAACTAGGGTATAAGCAAGCTAAGCAGTTCCCTTATTATCTCTATAAATCATTGTCATAACTGGCATTGGAAGCCAAAACTTTAAATGTTGTAACAATCTCACAGAAGTAGGCTGATCTCATAAAGAATGGATATTGGCTGGGGGTGAGATGAAGCCCTGTTTGGGAAGTCCCCTGATGGAGTACTGTGTTTCACAAGCCTAGTACTTGCTGAAGACTGCAAAATGCTTGCTTCAATGGGTTCGAATTGATAATGCAATCTTAAAAAAAAAAAGTCTACAATATATCAAATTCCCCACCTTTCTCTAAAAAAAGTGTTCTCAAATCCTAGAAATTTCAAATGTGCTTTGCAATCTGATTCAGTCTTAAATATCCAGGAAATGCATACAATTTACATTTAGTTTTTATTTACATAACATGAATAGCCTTTGTGAAATCCTTCTTTAAAGGTCTCAGAATGAGACTATTGATAAGTACCCCTCCTATATTTAGAAATGTTTATTCTTATATACAACCACCTGGTGATGTTAAGTATCCATTATAAATAAAATCAAAGTTCCTGACAGATATCAGTATCTCTTTTCCCACCAAAACATAAGTGATGACAAACTTCTAAAGACAACTCGACCCTTAAAAAACAAAACAACAAAAAACCCTCAGCTGTGTCAGTGTCCCTGATGTTACATCTAGCTGCTGTACAAGACATTCCCACGGGGCATGGCCCAGTATTTCTGATGACCACATCGGTGCTGTGAGGTGTTCAAACCATTACCGCATCCATCTCCCCGTGAAAGATGCCCAATGAGCTCATGCAGTAACCTGGGTTGGAGCGGTGCTTGCTGTGAAGCTAAAGGGATCAATCACGAATCTGGGAACCCTACTGGCAGTTCTCCCGGGCTGCAGAGGGGAAGCCACTTGGTTAGAGGATGAACAGAGAGCTTGGAGGAGGGTGGCCGGGTCAGGGTGTGCGCAGCGAGGGACGCTGAGTTTGGGGCGAAGGCAGCAGGGGGACCGAAGAGTTGATCAAAATACCAGCAGGGGCAGGCGGGTGACCCGGTTCAGGCGGGAAAGGGGACGCAGGAAATGGGCGCCAAAGAAAGAAGTGAGAAATTGCGGAGGAGGAAGTTGTCCCTGGAAGAGGAGGGGCAAAGGGGAAAAGAGAATGGAGTGTTTGCACTTTCTAGAGGGAAAGGCCAGAGCCTCTCCCAACCAGGGCGGGTGCGGCCGACGCTTGGGGAAGGGGCGCCCGGG
>NW_006436543.1:245773-246554 GCF_000325575.1 Pteropus alecto | reverse complement strand
GCAGTGTCCCAGAGCTGCAGCTTTATCCTCTTGCCCGGCTCGATCTCCAGCAGGCGAGAGAAGAAGTCCACGCCGACGGTGGGGTCGCAGGCGGGGGAGCGCAGCCCGGGAAAGCGGCCCTGGGTGAAGCGATGCAGGAGGCACGACTTGCCCACGGTGGAGTCCCCGATTACGATGAGGCGGAACTGGTAGATCCAAATGGTCTCCATCACTCACGTGCCTCGCCGCCCCACTCTCCCTCAGCGGGGCAAGTTCCGCGGCGGGAACTGTCCCTTCAGCACCTGCCGGACGCCCACCCGCTGGCTTCCAGCATATTCCTGCGCTGAGGCCGCGCCTGGTCCCCGCCCATTCTGGTGGGAGAGGCGGGGCCCGGTCGGTCTGGGGGCGTGGCCTAGAGCTAGGGGGCGGGGCGGGGCCGTAGCTCAGGGAAGGGGTAAACGCGAAAGCGGCTCATGGACTCCCACCCCCAACTTTTGTATATCAAGTCTCCAGCAAAGCTCACTGGGCGCCGCCTGGAAAGTGAGTGCGGTTAAAGGTTGTGACAGCAGCAACAACCAGTGAAAATGAAGCAACTCCGGGAGGGTCAGCCACTGAAAAGTGAGAATCATTTTCTTACTGGCGTCAAGGAGGGCTCATCAGATGCGGGCTCTGATTTTGGAAGTCGGCGAGGCCAGACACTGCTGGGTCACTGCTGTTGCTTTTTATTTCATGATTTGACCAGCTCTTTGTCCTCTGTCACTTCCCAGATTTCTGAAGATTCCAGTTACGGCTTCTTGCTCTC
>NW_006436543.1:238446-245752 GCF_000325575.1 Pteropus alecto | reverse complement strand
AAGTGTTCTAAGGTGAAGGAGTTGAGAGCAGGATCGAAATAAATTTGCAGAGCAAGTTCTGAATGCTTCCTAGCAAGGGCTTTGGGCATTGCTCCTGGCTCAGGCATCTTTTCTTCACTGCTTTTAGTACCGCAGGAGAGTGGGAAAAATGCCAAGTATCATCTCCATACTCTCTGGGGCCCTCTATCCCCGGGATGGAGAGGAGAAAGAAACAGTAAATTGTGGAGATGCCCAGAAAAGCTCCTATTCTTTCCTGTCTCTGTTTCTATACGTCCGAAAAATCCCGAAGTGGTCTCTACTTGTGTCTGGTCTAAATAAACAAAACACGCCTGAATTTTGGCTATTACTACTTTCTCATGCCTTTCTTAAAACTGGAAAATAGTGAATTCAAAATTTATCTCTTAAAACTTGAACGGTTTTAAAGTATATTTTTGCCAAAATAGAATTTTCAACAATTTTACTTTTTTTCATGCCTACATCTAAACTTATACTATCGTTATTATCCTTGTTTTGGAAGAAGAGGTACATTTTTCCAGAATGTGTTGAATCCCCTGCTACTTAGGATTTTTGGACTTTTTTCCAACAGTTGATTTTTATTTCATAGCATTATACCTCAAATCTCCGCCTTTCCAATTGTTTCTACTACTCGGCATATAAATATGCTCAAGTATCCACTATCCTAAGACCAACATCTCTTCATTATGCCTCTCCTTTAGATTTTCGCTTCCAACATTATTCTCCTTTTAAAACATTAGGAAAGAACCATTTATTCTCATTTCTCGCTCACCAGTTCGTCTTCAACAACCCTCTCCTAATACACCCCTGAAATTGCTTTTGATAAGGTTACCAGGGGCTTTCTAACAAAGTTGTGTCATCATTGTGTGTTGTTCCCTACCCCCTTGCACCTTTCCAGTTATCATTCTTTTTGACCTTCTGATAGCTTTTGTTGATTGTCCTCTGTTGCCAAAAGCTGAGTGGCTGACCTAACCCTCAGCTACAGTTCTCTTCTAGTCTTCCTCTACTTAGGGATGGCTAAGTGAGACATAAATAGGGCTTCTGACAAAGATTTTGCTTTTCTGATAAGGAACACCCTCCGCCCCCACACCTGAAAAGTGTATCAACCATCTTGTGACCATAAATATGAAGAATTGATGTTAAAGATATTAAGAGAGAGAGAGGAAGAGCCTGAGTCCCTAATGAACTTGTTGATCTGTTATACCAGTTCTGGACATCTTATTGTTTGTGACAAATAAATCAATACCTGTTTAAGCTACTGCTGGTTGGATTTTCTATAAGTGCAACCTGAAAACTCTTATTTCTTGGCTTCTACAAAAGCATTCTCTCCCAGCTTCCTGTTATTTATACACTTCTTCACTGACATTTCTGTGATACATTTCTTAAATATTAAAGTTCCTAAGAGATCCATCCTTTCTTTTTACCCTCTTCCCCTCTTTTATCCCCCCATTATGAACTGTTTGTGGTGACTTCATCTACTCCAGTGACTTCAGTTACTCCTTTACCCAAACAATATGACCTCTTTCCAACCTCAGCTTTATCTTCACATTTCAGACTCAACACATCTGTGTTAGTTAGGATTTTTTGAAATGAACTCCAGTTAGGGACATATAAAAAGATGAGTGAACTTATTATAAGGATACAGAGGAACTTTTACAGTATCCACAGGCAGGAAAGCAGCTGTTATTAGAAAGGGATTGGAACCAGAAAAGGAAAAGCTGTAAGGAACCCAAGCAGTATGTGCCTCTATCTCTCATATTTACTTCTTTCTAACATCTGCTTAATTCTTATTTCTATACAAACCAGCTTTCTTTACTGCTTAGTCTATATGGAAGGCTAAAGTTGCTGTAGTTTCCATATTAGGTATCTAGATACAAACAGACTGATTTCCATTTCTCTGTCGAGACAATCTAGTTAGCCTACTTTGGAACAGGTGTTCATAACAAAGAGATATGGCCAGTGGGACAGGAACAGGTAGCAGGCCAATCCCTTTGGATGAGATACATGGGGTATTAGCAGTCCTGGAGAAAAGACAGGTCAATGCCTTCCTTTTTTGTCAAAAACATATTCTCTATTATGTCTGAAAGTGAACTCAGTAGCTTTCTTGCCATGTTTTCTTTTCCTATATATTTACAGGTTAATTAGTGGCTTTAGTGTCTATCTATTCTACCTCCTTAGATGAGAGTGTGGTTTTGAATTTGAAGGCTGGGGGTTTGTGCTCTGTATCTATCTTGGATTCCTCCCTCTCCATATTCAGCCAATCATTAAATCTTGTTGCTTTTACCTCACCAATATCTTTCAGATTTATGATATTTCTGAAATTTCCACTGTCACTATCTCGTTCAGTCTCATCACTTTAGACTGTACTGCTCAATAGCCTCTATATTAGTTTCCTAGGACTGCTGTATCAAAGTACTACAAAACAGAGTGGCTTAAAATAAAATTGGCCTTCCGTGGGCTTCATATTCATGGATTCAAACAAATTGAGATTGAAAATATTCAGATTAAAAAAAAGTTAACTTGTTGCTGACATGTACTACGTAATTAGGCCTACGATGGTTGCATCTGTACTGTACAGAACATGTAGAGACCTTTATTCCTTGTTATTATTCCATAAACAATATAGTATAACAACATTTACATAGAATTTACATTGTATTAGGTATTATAAGCAATCTAGAGATGATTTAAAGTATATGGGAGGATGTGCATAGGTTACATGCAAATACCATGCCATTTTATATAAGAGACTTAAGCATTCTCAGATTTTGGTCTTGATGAGTTCCTGGAACCGATCCTCTGCATATGCCGAGGGATGACTGTAACAAGAATTTTTGTCTCACAGTGCTAGAGGCTAGAAGTCCAAAATCAAGTTGTCTGCAATGTTGGTCCCTTCTGAGTCCTTTAAGGGAGAATCTGTTCCATCCCTCTTTCTTAGCTTCTGGTGGTTTGCTGGCAAGCTTTGGCATTCCTTGGAGTGTAGATGTATCACCCCGGGCCTTCACCTTCATATGGCATTTTCCCTGTGTCTCATCACATAGTCTTCCATTCTGTGAATGTCTGTATCTGTGTCCAAATTCCCCCTTTCTTATAAGGACACAAATCTTATTGGACTAGGGCCAACCCTAATGATTCATCTTAACTTCATCATCTGCAAAGACTGTTTCCAAATAAGGCCCATTCTGAAGTACTGGAGGTAGGACAGATTTCAACATATCTTTTTTGGAGGATACAATTCAACCCATAACAGCCTCCCATTTAGTATCTACATTGCTTCCAAAATTACTTTATTAAACTCTTTGATGACTCATTCACCCTAGGATAAAGTCTAAATATCTGATCATGTCACATATGACCAATCGTAATGTGGCATCCATGATCTAGTCAGTGATTTCTCTCTATGATATGCTATTCATCCTATACTATCCCCGCCCCGCTCCACCAAGCTAGTCTCTCCTCTCCTTATATTCCTTTAACCCTTCATCTGGTCAGCAAATTTCTATTCACCCTTTGAGGTGCAGAAAAAATATTATCTCCCCATCGCAGTCTTTCTAAACCATTTATACCTCCAAGGAGAGCCGATTTCTCCCTTCAACTATGTTCCTATAGTATTTAAGCAAAGGCTACTCTGTGCTTCTATGATATCTCTTATATCTTCTTTAATGTATCTTTTATTGAACTATGGCTATTGGTTTGACTATCTCTCTTGCTAGCTTGTAAGTTCCCCAAGGCCACAGGAACTTAATTTATTAATTCATTTCCCCAGCACATACACAACTTCCATGTAGTGGTGCTCTATAAACGCTCACTGAGTGGAAATAAACCATTAATCAGAATTCTCCATCAACTTGAACTTCTATATGTGCAGTGTGCACACAATCTGATGAGCTTCATGATGAACTAGAATTAATTAGTTTTATGCTTACTAAAATTTAGCTTTGAATAATCCATGAATAACTTTAATTTAAAGTATATTTGGATTATGCATGCTAAATACAAATAATTTAATTTTTTAATTAAAAATGTTACGTTCTGTTGTGTTTATAAAAGTGTAAGCTTATAAAATAAGGCAGGTAGGTACAGCACATTTAGTTTAAGAAAGCTGCTTAAGCTGTTACTAAGGATATTCTACTTTAATACATTTTTTAAAAAGAAAATGAAAACATGGGAACAGCTGGAAAGGAGGATCTAGCCTTTTTTTTTTTTTTTGCTTATTAATAAGGAGTCAAGAGACCTGTATTCAGGTCCCAGCATTGCCACTAACTTTGGGGGAGGACAGTTATAAATCACTTACTCTTTCTGGGTTTGTTTCCTCAGCAGCACACTAGAAAGACTGAGCTACATCCATGTTTTTGAAACTGAGGGTTGTAAAATTAACTTAGTAGTTAACTACCAGAATTCAAAATAAAACAAAATACCAGAGTACATAGTACATAATAAGGATATTCATTTCATGAAACTTTTGTTTCAGTGATATGTGTGTATATGTATGTATGTATGTATATGTGTATACATATGTCTGTGTGCTGGGTCAAGATATGTATGTATATGTGTATACATACGTCTACGTGCTGGGTAAAATTTATTTCTTTTGGATGAAAGTAAAAAATTTCAAAAGCCATTGAGCTAGATGATCTCTAATGCATCCTTGGCTTTGAGATTCTCTAAAAACTCTCAGAAATCCTCCATATGCTCTTTGTGTTCACTACATTAAACACTAAGAAGTACTTTATATACTCAGTTTAAATGTTACTATTTACAGGTGAGAAAACAACAAAAAGAGTCTGCTCCTCAGTCTTCATCACCTTAGTAAATAGTAGCACCATTCTTTTAGAATTTGTATGGGAATTAAAGAAAAACATTTCTGAGTACGGAGAGTAGAGACAGGGTTTTATCAGTTGCAATTTTGTATTTACCAATTGTTTTATAATCTTTTGATATCAAGGATTAATTTGATAATAAATTACATTTATTGTCAAAACTGTAAATTTTCCTAGTGTTTCCACTAGGGAATCATGAAATAGATTATTGAGGGGTCTGTATGAAGTGATTAAGATCCTGAGTACCCTCATTTTCCTGATCCTCACAATCAGACATGGATTAAACTGGAACCAAAGTTCTGACTTGAACTGGTCAATTACTCTCATTTAACTCTTATTTAACTATCTAATGAGACTGAGCTAAATAGAGTTTTTCCAGGGTATATAAATAGTGTGGATGGATAAAATTAGAAGTCAACTTGGAATCTATGTTCATGCCATTCCCAATACTCAAACAATTATTGTTTGTGTCATTACAATTCTTTTCTGAATAGGACAGGCTATCTAAAGTGAATTAGAAGTCAATTTACACTTTAAAAATGTAATAATCATTTTCTAACTTGTGTAGGTATTATTTTAATTTTGTTATATTTATAGTGAGAGGCATCTGAGTGGTAGAATTTCCTCTATATACTACTCTGTACTTAAAAGATAAGACTTTATAGCCACTGCATTAGTGAAGGGCTTTGTCATCACTCAATTGGACCAATGTCCAATTCCACACCCACCTCCAATATGATGAGGTCATATAAACATAAAGGAGTTTGAATAACCTAAACAAATATGGGGAGGGAGGAAAAAATCCTGAATTGACAAAAGTTTAAACTTGCTATGAAAAAAATAATAATAAAATAAAATAAAAATAAACTTGCTACAGCTGAGAGGAAAAAAAAATGGCATAGATGATAGAGGCTATTCATCCCTCTGGCAACCAAATAAAAGTTGTGACAGAAACAAGGAGCAAACAGAAAAAATCGCCTGGGATCTATATGAACAAGCCATACAACTAGGGAGAAATCTAAGAAATTACCCTGCAACAGCAGAAGGCAGGATGGGGCGAGGACGGGAGGCTGCCAGGTCCTGAGAGGCTGAGTGGGATGGAGGTTGCGGCAGTGACAGATGCTTCTTAAAGGGGCTGTGTCTGCGAGCGAACTTTTGTGGTGACAGACCTGCTTGCTCTGAGAACCAGGCCGATTTGGCTGTGCGAAGACTTACAGGGCAAAATTGAGTTATCAGAGTGAAGGCCACAGTGAGGCTCTCTCCCTCACCCCAGGGTATCTGTGTTCCCTGTTGAGTCCAGCCCTCTCCCAGTGCATGGACACAGCGCCGCCAGAGCAGAGACATCATCAAACTGGAAAACAGATATGGCTCCACCTAGAGGATTCCCTGAAACCCCGCCTCCCTCAACTCACGGCCCCACCCAAGCCACATCCAGCTATATCCTCAGCAGGTCAGGTGCACTTTGTTGAGCAGTACCTAGACTCACACTGAGGCAGCTGGCCTCGGTTTCTGCTATGGCCTATTGAAGCAACTATAAACACAACATCTGTGGATTGCTTGCTGAATCTTAATAGGTGGCCTTGGAGGGGCACAGGCTTGGGCTAAATTTGGCCTGCAGCTAAAACCCTCTCAGAACTGGGCCACTGGACACCTACCACACAAATCCACACTAATAAGACTGGGAGACTAGGAGCTTTGCTTACCACATAGAAATAGAAAAGCAGCCAAAATGGTAAGACAAAGAAGCTGGTTATAAAGATGCTCAATGAACGTATGGGAAGGGTAGATGAATTCAGTGAGAACTTCGACAAGAGATAAAAAACATAAAAATGGAAATGGAAATTGTAAAAGGGAACCAGTCTGAAATGAAGAACACGTTTTTCTGAGATGAGAAGTTTATTAAATGGAATAAACAAAGGAATAAACAAAGTGAATAAAGAAGAGGATCAAATGCCCTATCTAGAGGATGGGAAAGCCAAGGACACTCAATCAGAATGGCAAGAAAAAAGATGCCAAGACTATAATAATTTGTGGAGCCTATGGGACATGATTAAAAATAAAAATATCCATCTCATTGGGATACCGGAAGGAAAATAAGATGTTGAACAGCTATTTAAAGAAATAATGATGGAAAACTTCCCTAACCTGGTGAAGCAAATAGACACATGTGAAGGACCTATATAATGAAAACTATAAGACCCTATTAAAAGAAATCGAAGATACAAAGAAATGGTAAGATATTTTGTGTTCTTGGATTGGAAGAATCAACATAGTTAATATGACCATATTACCTAAAGCATTATACAGATTTAATGCAATCCCCATCAGAATCCCATTGGCATTCTTTTAAAAAATAGAACAAAAAATCATCAGATTTGTATGGAAGCCCGAAAGACCCCGAATTGCCAAAGTCATCCTGAGAAAAAAGAATGAGGCTGGAGGCATCACTCTGCCCCACTTCAAATTGTACT
>NW_006436543.1:236500-237363 GCF_000325575.1 Pteropus alecto | reverse complement strand
ATGAAATACTGCCACTTGCAATAATGTGGATGGACCTTGAGATAATCATGCTAAGCAAAATAAGCCAGACAGAAAAAGTTGAAAATCACAAGATATCACTTATATGTGGGATATAAACCTAAATGAACAGGACAAACAAACATAGACTCATGGGCATGAACAATGGACAAGTGGTTACCAGAAGGGAGGGAGTAGAGGGAAGGGGGAAAATAAGAAAATAGGAAATAATAAAATAAAATATTAAAAAAATTATGTATATATAGTATAAAAAAATAAATAAACTGGAATTAAAAAATAGACGTACAACTCTAGAATGCTCAGGAACCCAAAGAACCCAAAGAGGCCCACTCCAAGACACATCATAATTAAAATGTCAAAGGTTAAATACAAAAAGAGGGTCTTAAAAGCAGCAAGAGATAAGCGGATAGTTACCTCCAAGGGAGCACCCGTAAGACTGGCAGCTGATTTCTCAAAAGAAACTTTGCAGGACAGAAAGGCTTGGCATAAAAATTCAATGTGATGAAGACCCAGGATCTACAATCGAGAATACTTTATCCAGCAAAGCTATCATTTGGAGTTGAAGGACAGGTAAAGAGCTTCTCAGACAAAAATAAGCTAAAGGAATTTACCACCACCAAGCAAGTATTATAGGAAATGTTGGAGGGACTTCTTTAAGAAGAAAAAACATGTATCAAAAACAGGAATAAAAAATGGTAACAACTACATTCCTATCAATAAGTACTTTAAGTGGAAAAGAATTAAAGAGAGAGATTTGGGGGAATGGGAGAATGGGATGAAGGGTTAAAGAAGTACAAATTAATAGCTGATGGATGGTCATGGGGATGGAGAGCAGGGCATAGGGG
>NW_006436543.1:209119-236478 GCF_000325575.1 Pteropus alecto | reverse complement strand
TATTGCCTAATTTCATGTACATGTGGAATCAAGAACAAAATCAACAACAAAAGTGGAAATAAACTCAGAGATACAGAGAATATTTAGAGGGATACTAGATGGGAGGGGGATTGGGGGATGGCAAAAAAAGGCAAAGGAATTAAGAGGTACAAATAGACAATTGCAGAATAGACATAGAGATGTAGAGAGTATCATGGGGAAGATGGTTAATAACATTGTAATAAATATGTAAGGGGGAAGAGGGGTGCTAGATTTAGTGGGGTGATCATTTTACAAGTTAGGTGGATCTCCGATCACTATGCTATACAACTGAAACTGGTATATTATTGTATGCCAACTATAAGTGAGAGAAAAGCTCATTGAATTGTACAATGTAAATACAAGCAACTAATTGTCTATTATATTTCAATAAAGACAAAAAAAACCAAAATGAGGTATGCCTGTAATTTAAAAATTCAAGGGTACATCTTGCTTTAGCTATAGCTTGATGCTGGGGATCAGACAATATCAAAAGAACTTAGTTTCCTTTCTGGGTTTAAGAATCTCTGCTCCCCCACGTTGCCTCCACTTTTAGGCCTGCTCTCTCCTCAGAGTGGCAAGGAGGCTGCATTCATTAGCTTCACAATTTTAAATCCAACTGACTAAGATAGTCTCCTTATTAATAGCTTTCATTAAAGTTCTGGGATTCACTAAAAATCACTCAGATGGTGCACACTTCACACCTCCCTCTTCTGGCTTGCTAAAATATGGATGTAATGGCTGGTGCTTAATCAGCCATTTTGGAGGTAAAAGCCATATGTACAGCATGTCTAAGCAGTATAGACAGGGACTTGTTCCCTACCTTTGTAAAGCTGCCTTCTTAGTCCTGGACACTCCTTTATGCTTTTTTACATAAAAGAGAGATAAACCTCCATCTTGTTTAAATCATTATTAATTATTGTTTTTCTTTTTCTCTCACTCACAGCCTAATCCTTTACCATGGAAAGTGTATTGTGTTTTATTGAGCTTCCTTTTATTGTGCTTTTCAGACATTGCATTTTTAACAATTTGAAGGTTTGTAATAACCCTGTGTGGAGCAAATCTATTGGTGCCATTTTTCTAAAAGCATTTGCTCACTTTATATCTTGGGGTCACATTTTAGTACTTCTTGCAATATTTAAATTTTTTTCATTATAATTATATTTGTTATGGTGATAGGTGATCAGTGATCTTTGATATTATTATAGTAATCGTTTCAGGCCTCCACAAATCATGCCCATGTAAGACGGCAAACGTAATCAATTGAATGTTGTATGTGTTCTGACTACTCCACCAACTGGCTGCCCCATCTCTCTCCCTCCACTCAGGCTTCTATTCCTTGAGACGCAATATTGAAATTAGGCCAGTTAATAACCCAACAATGGTCTCTATGTGTTTAAGTGAAAATAAGAGTCAATCAATGTAGCAAACCTCATTGTTGTCTTATTTTAACCCTTTTCCCGAGAATACTCACCGGTGGTGCTTGTGGCTGCAGTATTTACCCCAAGGTAACTTGCGGATTACAGTCTTAACCTTACCCCCAAAGTATGCCATGAAATATCTCACTTTTATTATTATTTTCTCATCCCTTTAGTATACTGACAGTCTTTGGAAACAAATGACATCATTCTATTTATAGCATTCTGTTTTTAATAACTTGATCACTGAAAATGTCAAATCCTAGAAAACGTAGCATTCCTATGTATGATGTTAAATGAACACTGGCAGTAATCTGTACTTTTTTTTCTAAATGAGAAAAGGCTAAGAAATTGCCACAGCCACCCCAACCTTCAGAAACCGCCACCTCGATCAGTCAGCAGCCATCAACACTGAGGCAAGACCCTACAGCAGCAAAGAGATTACAACTTGCTGAAGACTCTGAATGACAGTTTGCAATTTTTTAGTAATAAAGTATTCTTAAGTTAAGGTATGTACACTTTTTTTTTAGACATGATACTACTGCACACTTAATAGACTTCAGTGTAGTATAAACATAACTTTTATATGTAGGAAAATCAAAATTTTTGTATGACTTGATTTATTGCAATGCTTGCTTTATCGCGATATTTGCTTTACTGTGGTGGTCTGGAACCAAACCGGCAATATCTCTGAGGTATACCTAAGTGATTATAAATTTAGGCCATGGCGCCTAAGGTGGATAAGGAAGAAAGTGAAGACGAGACAACCATGATAGATTGAAAGGGGTGGTAGTGGCGGTGGCATCAATGAACGGTGCTCTTAATGAGACAAAGAGTATGGCAGTGTGTGACTCAAGTAGAGGAGCTAGATGGACAGCAAAGAAGTTGAGATGTTAGATTTGTCATCTCGGAAGTTGTACAGTTTCTGGTGATGACGCCCAGGATGTGACTTTGGAAAGTGGGTGCCTCAAGCAGTATAGATAAAAAATGTCATTGGGGATGAGGAAGTCAAGAAACTGAGAGGCCAGTGAATTTGATTGTTTCACATAAATGCCCCTCGGTGTAGGCCAATGGCCTCATGTCTGAGCTTAATTCAGCAAGAACAGATGATGAGGGGCTGAGATCCAGCTCTCTTTTGGTTTGGTCTTTCCTAATAATAGATCTTAGCATAAATGAGGAGAATAGACCATTCTTCCAAATATCTTCCCAAAATATTATTAGGACAGGAAATGTGAATTCAATGTTATTCTCAATGCCAGCACCTGGAGTGTAGTTAAAGGTAGAGCCATAAATTTTAATAGCCAACTGGTCTGGGGGTAGAATCGACAGCCACTTTTGAAGGCAGAAAAGTCTTAGAAGGGAATGGAGGTAGGCTAAGAAAATACTCTTGGGTAGGGCCTAGGTTCTCTTCAGGAAGTAGTTTGGAATTCACTTCAGCACATAGATGAAAAGGTCTTCAAGACCCCACAGTTCAATATAATAGAGCATGACTTTAGTAACAATGTGGAAAAATTTTAAATTAGGTGAAACTAATGCTTCTCTCAATCATTCAAAGTGAAAATACGTGTACATAACTCAATGAGTTAACTCGTATAAGTTTATAATTGACAAGCAAGTTAAACATTGGCATCTATCTTTCAAGGGTAAGAATTTATTTTTAGAACAGTTGACTTTTTAAAAGCATTTCTTGTCTGAAAATAGAGAACAGATCAGTTATGGGAAAAACACTAAAAGTGATTCACATTTAAGATGAAGGATGATATTTTTGTTTGTTTTGTTTTATGGCTAGGAGCCTATAATCTACTTACCCAAGAGCAGTATCACTAAGGAGCAAATTTAAAAAGAGAAGCCAGTTTGTCTTTCTCCCACTGGAAATTGCTATCTAATTGATCAAAAGACCATTCTACCTATGAACAGGTTATTCATAAATGAAGAAATATAATGACCATTAAGCACTGACAAAATACCCAACTTCACTAGTAATCAGAAAGATGCAAATTAAATCAATGATATGCAATTTTTACCTATCAATTTGACAATTTTGCTGAGAGTGACTAACTTGATGATCGATCACTCTAGTTTTTCCTTACCTCACTTTTCCCATCACTGGAAATTCAATGAATCAAAGGTCAGAATATAAATCATCACAATGACTTTCATGATCGTTAAAGAAGGCAGTCTTGTTGGAATTTCCGAACTGTGAAAGTAGAAGCAAATTTTCCTCTAGTACCAAACCTAAAACATTTAGAGAATTTTGCTTTACAAAGATGCTCAGAAATCAGAATTATTAAAGAAGAGGAAAAAGAAAGAATTGGCTCTCTTCCAATTCCGAGCCTTCTCAGATGCCAGTTATTTCTGATTGGAAGTCTACCAAAGAGTGTTCAGGGCCTATTCACCTCCTCAGAGCTAAATGCTTGGGCTCTGATTACTCCTTAAGAAATGATTTAGCTTTTACTACATTTTCTATCAAGCAACATTTCATTAGAAATAGGCAACCTGAATGTAGCCTTCATTCTTCCATAATGCATTTATGGAGTTATTGCAAAAGGGTGCCCAGTTATTTTATTAAAAACATAGAGACCTGACATATTGTAAAAGAGTCACTATTATGGTCTTCCCTAGAATTAAATATATTGAACTGTATCTCTCTAACATCCTAAAACAGAGAAATGGAGATGAAAAAAGATTCTGTCTTTTTCCAAACCACCTTCTTAAGGTATCTTCAAATAATGGTGGCTAGACAGTAGTTCTTTGAAATCTTGTGCAGTCATCTTTTCAGACTTGTCCTCTGAGACTTTCGAGGAGAATCAACAGGAAATACAGCACAGCCGACTGCTACACCCTTGCCTGATCATTTGCACTTCTTTTCCACCTCTTCCCAGTGCCACACACAGCTAATATTTCACTCTTCTCTTCAAATATGTCTCCCCCACCCACACACATACTGTTTATAGAGCTAGAAGAGACCTTAAAAATTATCTAATGTAGTGAAAGGCCATCATTTTAATTTTCATTTTTGCCAAAGTATAAGATATAATGGCAGTGTCAACGGAATCCCTGTGCAACAGAGAACAGATTCCAAGTAAATCTTCAGATCGAGATAAAAAAATATCAAAGGAGACACTCCAAAACTGTCCATTCAAAGAACATACAAATAATCTATGAAGAGAATATAAAATGTCATGGGTTGCTAGAGATGAGAGAAGAGTTTTGCAGAGAGCTGGCAGTGTTCTGTGAGTTCCTTCTCTCCCCTACAAGGATCCCTACTTCTCATCTCAAGTCCAGGGGAAAGCCTCAACAGGACCACTCACAGAGTTCAATATGTATCCCTTGTAGTTTGGGGATGTTTAGCTCCACTTGAGAAATCTAGAACTGAGGGCCTGGTTTGCTATCCATTCCAATGGAGGAACAAAGGAGAAGTTGTTCCTCCATTTCTGTATTTCATCTGGGCAAAGGATGAGTAAATGTTTTCTAAAGACCAGAAGGAAATCATCCATGTGAGAGAGATAGCATGGAAGTGTCTTAGATTCCACGTAAGAGGACTCTCAAGAGGTGTACCACTGGATGCCTACGTACTGGAGAAGAAGTAGCAAACAACCAGCCAGAACGCAGATGCAAGCACCCAAGCCAAGGGACTTTCAAATGAAAGCTTCCTAGTGATGTGGGATTTATGAAGAGCTCACAAAATCTACCAAACTGTCCAGGGTAAAAAAACACTGGTTTAAAACTTTCTCTGAGATCAGAGAACATGATGCCATATCACCTCCACTGTGTTAGTTAGGTATGAATTTTTCTGCTTCCCTTTCCTCTTCCTTTTCCATGCACTCATACCATAGAGTGGCCAGAAACCAGGATGGGCAAGACGAGGGAGGAGAAAGAGAGGCATTAGGTGGGGAAGAAGGCAGGAGCTGCCTTTCTCCTTTTCCTATATTGCAGGCTTCTCACTGCAATAGGCCAGAGCTGAGGGTGCAGGAGAAGCCATAACTTTGAATTATGGGACTAGAGATTTTTCTTATTGAATTCAGGGTGTGCTGTGTGACCTAAAATGGCAGAAAGGACTTTTTTTTTGCCTAAGAATGGCCTGAAAAGTCCAAGTACTGGCCTGAGTTTTTATTTAGAGGTGGGGGGAAATTAGTGCCATAGAGTGGATTTACAGGAACCCAGGGATGCAAAAAGTAACCTGCACCTCTCAGGAGTCTTTATGCACAACACACTGTGTTATACCTTTGGCTACTCATTCCACCAAAGCTGTGACTACAAAAAGGCACTTTATTTCAGTTAACACAGGTGATACTTTAGTAACATGCCACTGGGTGGCATGGACAATCAGTATCCCATCTTCTAATTGTAATGGATGCTCACTCCTTTTAAATAAATCCAGGTCACATAATCCCAGATTCTTGTCCTGGAATGTCTATTGCCTACAATCCTTCTGGGTACAGATAGGCAACAAAAACCACCCCAGTTATTTTAAACACAAAATGATTCCATACAGGAGTTCAGTGGTGAAAAATAATTGCTGAGAGGAATGGAAGAGCAGGGTTTCGGTGGAGCCTCCAGAGATGACTCAGAATAAGACAAGTGCTGCCATATCTGCCCTGATCAGGATGCTGGGGAATCAGGAAACCATGTTGCAACTATTGTCTCCAGAAACAGACTCTCTTAGCTTTGATACAGAAGTCAGGATGCTGCCTCTGCAACTTTCAGAGCCAAGTCACACTTGCTATATCCACACCAGATGCCATGAATGTTACATACTCCGCTTAACTAAGTTCTGAATTCAAGTCTTTCCATTCATGAATCCGATTAACAAAACTGAAGTCTTACTTTCAAGAGAACTGGGCAAATGTAGTTTTTACCTTTCCAGCCTTTACATAGAGAAGCACACGTTGAGGAGGTCAGAATAGTTATTTAGGGAGCCAATTCGCTGCATATGCCACACCATATCTCTTTCTTTCTTGATATTCGTTTTGATTTAGTGGATCACATTCTCCATCAGCTTCCTCCCAAAAAGGATATATAGCCAGGGATTTTTGGGAAAACTTTTCATGTCTAAAAATGTCTTTATTTATTAACCAATGTTACCCCCAATAAACAATAAAAAAAATAATGCAAAAATTAAAAAAAAGTCTTTATTTTACACTTATATTTACTTAATAGTTTGCCTGGATATAGTATTTTATGGTTGGAAATTATTTTCCATCAGACTTTTGAAGACATTTTTTTTTTCCTTGTGGGTAATGTAGAGAAATCTCACACACATTTCAGAAACGTACCCAGATTCTTAGATAACAACACCCACACCAACCTCCCTCCGGGGGTAACCCTGCATCTGCTTCATGTTCCCCTGTCCCTTAGCATGACTGCAGGCGTGTGTGACAGCATGAGGGCGAGTGCCATGCAGCTGGGTATGCCCTGGTTCTGTGCAGAGGGCTCAGCCCCTGAAGAAGCAGGCCTTAGGACCAGGTCTCCTGAGACATGTCCTGCTTTCATTCAGGGATGAAGACATTTTTAAATCGTCTGCTAGATTTCACTGTTGTGGTTGAGAAGTCTGATGTCATTTTTATTCTTGAATATTTGTGTGTAGACTATTAGCTCTTTTCCTCTCAGGAAGCTTTTTGGATCCTTTCTTTATCCCTGGTTTTATAAAATTTTACAGTGATGTGACTTTTTCTTTTACTCTGGGCTCTTTCATTATAGATATTTTTACTTTTTAATTCTAGGATTCCTTTGTAGTTATTTTTTTCTTTATGAAGTTCTTTTTCTCCATTTCTTTGTTTTCTTCCTGAAATGCTTGAAAGTTGGATGTAAAGATTTTTTTAGATATAGCTTCTGATTTTCTTATTGTTTATATCCCATTTTCTATCTCTTTGTATTTTGGTTTCACTTCTTAGTAGATTTCCTCAACTTTATCTTTCAATATTTCTGTTGAATTTAATTGTTGCCATCATACTTTAATTCCTAAGAGACTTTTATTGTTGCACTTTTTACAGCATACTGCTCATGTTTTATGGATATATTATTATATTATCTCTTTTATGATATTATTATTTTTAGTTTTCTTTTGGTGTCTGCTTAGTTCGTGTTTCTCCTGTGCTCTTTTTATTGTCCCTGGTGGTTTGTTTTGGCCTCTGACTTTCTACACTTGTTATGGCGCGAATGATTCTGAGACCCACGGAGCCAATTGAGATTAATTATGAGCCTTTATTAGCCGGCTGGCAACTAACTCTCTATCACGCAGGGCTAGAGGAGATCAGCCCCGAGCTTTCAGAGGAGGCAGCTGATAAAGCTGAAGACCATATCCTGGTGGTCTCCTGACCAAGCAAGCAGATTACAGACGTGGAAGTTGGCTGTTAGCATATCTTTGCCTGGAACTATACCCTTAATTAACAAGTAAATGGATTACAGAAGCAGACATTGGCCATCTACATATTTTATACAATACATGTCCTAAACCACACACAAGCAAATAGGACAACTTCTGGTATCTAAAGATATTTCTTCCCTGTAACTTAGCTAGTTGGCTCACTTGAAAATTTTCCACCCTTAACACACTGAGGTTTCAGTTTTCTCAATTCTGTGCAGTTAGCACTTGTTTAACTACTTTTATTTTCCAAAATTTGATTCATACTGTTTTCCACTGTTGTCTTTTCTTCTGTTATTCTTGTCCTTGTGGGTTTAAGACTTCTTTTTAAGAAATCTGTTTACTATGTCACTCGCTAAAGTTTTAGAGAGGAACAAGGATAACGTATACGTTCAATATACTATGTTTTAAAATGACTTTCATTTGATGTGTGAGGAACTAAGGTCCAGGGGAGTGAGGTGTTTTGTCCAAGGATCTGTTGCAGAAATGTTGTGAAATCAAAACGGAGAGAAACCAAGCACCACTAGGAGAGTTGGAGAACTCAGGTTTATTACACTAGTGGCCCCAGAAGAGCTATTGCTCTAAAGATCTGGGCTACGAGCTCAGTGGCAATCTTACTTTTATAGGGCTTATCCACGCTGTTATAGTTGGCATGGGCTGATTGGTTGATTTGTCCACAGGCGGTTACAGACCTTGGGAGTTACTATGGGCTTTGGGCAGTTACAGAGCATGAGATTTTCAGATAGGAATTTAGGCAATATATCCGTTATCTTGACAGAACAATCAAAGGGGAGAGTGAGTCTGCAATTGATCTCCAGATCACTCTGCCCTTTGGCCTACGCAGCAAGCATGTGTACAGAAGTAGACAAAGAGCTGATTACAAGATTAGCCATTTGAGTGGGAAAATTCCTCTTCAAATCAAATGATAATCTGTGGCTAAGCCAAACTAACACCTAGTTCTTCTGATTTCAAGTTCAAGGCTATTACCAATTTCTTCTTTCCCGTATCCTCCTACTACCAGTGCTTATAACTACCTGACATGCTTCCTATGATTTCTTTATTTAATAACTTATTCACTTTCCACCTCACCTTTCATGCTGTATATAGGCAGTACTAAAACAATACCTGGCACAGAGTATTTAATTATTGAATAGATTAATGAAAAATAGAAGAACTGTACCTTAGATTTCTCTTTGCTTAGGATTATGCTTTTAGGGAAGACAAACTCTTTTCTAGGTGATGGTTGATGAGAGGCATTCAGACATTTTGACTTTGGGTTTTGGAAGATAATATCTAACCTTCTTTATTAAAACTTGGAAAACAGGGTGATTGAGCACATGAAAAAAAAAATATATTTCGTAATGCCTACAGCCCCTGGTATTCCTAGGTGGTCTCCCATCCAAGTACTAATCAGGCCTGACCCTGCTTAGCTTCCGAGATCAGACAAGATCTGGCACGTTCAGGCTGGCATGGTCGTAGACTGAGCACATGAAATTTGAAGACAGAAGTAGGTTTCCATATTTGGGTTCAAATCCCTGCTACCTCACTTATAATATGCAATCTCTTCTTCCTTTTCAAAAGTCTTAGAAGGTAAGAGAATTTGAATTTTAAAGCCACAGATCAGTGTGGCTAATCTTTTAATTTTTCCTTTTTCTCTCCTCAATCATTCTCCCCCTTTGAAGTTCTATGGCATCTGCATTTGAAGAAAGGGGCATTTCTTTCTTTGTCTGTGTGAGGAAGTGCTAACTGCATTTTGTAGAACTTGTATGAGTCAACTCTCCAAAGGCTAGAAAATCGTTCTTTATTGTCTTGGTGATTTTTCCTAAATCTTCTGGGTATGCTGACTATAATGCTTCACAATGCTTTTATTTTTATTAATACTAGACGGAAATTCAGATCTTTAGTGCTTTTGGCTGGAGACCAGGGAAAGATAGTATAGCAAGTAATTACATTTTATTTTTAGCCCTTATATTTAATTGGTCCATTACTTCTTGGTAACTTAATAAAGCTAAGAACAAAGTCCTTTCACATCACCGAGCAACTCTTTTTTAAGTCATCTAGAAATTGTTGTTAATTAAGGTTTCAGTCTGGGAAATGCCAGATTATGGTTGAGCTCCAGAAGGTTTCCCAAAAGGTTACCTAGACTAAGAATCTGTCCCTCTGGATTATTTTTGGCCACCGAGTGTTCGAATATGTCTTTTTCCCAAAACAATGAAGTAGAGGTCATGTACTTTTTTTCTGCTATTGTAACTTGGATACATATGGAGGCAGGACAGTCTAATGGATAGAGTCCAAGTAATGTAGGGAGGAGGCAAGATAATTAAAAATCTTAATCAAGCCACATTCAGAGACTACAATATGCTAATCAGCCCTGCAGCCAGGTCAGGAGGACACTTCAGAACAAAGAAAGATTTCTGCTAGATTCCTAAGGACATTCTCCATACCAGTGAAGGGGAAGCAGCAATCAAAAGTCATTCCCAATGGCTAAAACCATGGGGAACCTTTGAATTAAAGGCTAGGAACTGCCAGGAGGCCTTTCACTATACATATTCTTACCTTTTCAGGCTACACACCCTTCCCCTTCCTCACTGTATGTCCATATCAAAGTCGTTTAAACAATAACTTACAGAAACTAAAGAATGATATATAAACTAAATTCCTTGAACACTCCTCTCCCCTCTACTCACTATCTTTCCAAGCTTCTCTCTGTTTCTGAGGAGAGAACTCTCTGTCTGTGGAGTGTTACCCCTTTTCTGATAAACTGTCCTTTTGACTCTAATTTTGGTGTGTGTGTTAAATTCTTTCTTCACTTTCTGCCAAATGACCTTCTTCTCTTGGTACAGGGCTTGGTCTCCCCATCACTTGGGGGAAATGTGCCCTGTCCTGCATCACAAGGCTAGGAGTCGGACTGACATTTACATCTGCAATCTGTTGTTGACTAGCTGTGATGCAGGACAGGGCAAATTTCCCAGAGTGGGGGGAGACCAAGCCTTGCACCGAGGGAAGAAAGTCCTTTAGCGGAGAGAAAAGAGAGAATTCAACACAAACGCCAAAGTTAGAGTCAAAAGGAAAGTTTATTAGAAAAGGAGTAACACTCCACAGACAGTGTGGTCTCCTCTCAGAGGCAGAGTGAGAGAGAATTCAGTTTGTATATCATCCATTAGTTCTCATTTCCTTCGATATAGACATACTGTAAGGAAGGGGAAGGGAAGAGTAGGTAGCCTGAAAGGTCTGCTTTTAGTCAATAGGTTCCCCATGGTTTTGCCATAGGGAATGAACGATTTTATTTGTGTAGGGCAGCCACTTAAATACTTTCGTTCCTGTTTCCCCTTCCGCAGGTGTGGGGAAATGGCTTTTAGCTATCCAATAGAAATCTTTCCTTGTTCTGCTGGTGTCCTCCTGGCCTGGCTGCAGGGCTGATCAGCATATTGTAGTCTTTGAATGGAGCTTGATTAGCATTTTAATTCTCTTGCTTCCTCCCTACATTAGTTATATGATTACGTTTACCTGTGTAAGTTATTAAATCTATACCTTTGTATCTATATAAAAGGATGCTTCTTGAGTTAATAAAAGAATATTATACATCCATAAGGGCTAATTAAATTTGATATTAGTAGATGTTAAGAAATCACTTCTGAGCGAGACATTTTTATGTTGCTACAGTAACATCGGGATGTCTTAGAGGCCTGCTAAACCCAAAAAGTCCAATGTAAAATTCATTTTTTAAATTTCAGACCTGCTCCTCTCCCTAGATTCTTTAAGCAGAATAAGCCATCTTTCATGCAGTTGCCTTAGTCAGAAGCCAGAAGATAGTTTAGATTCCTCTATCCCCTCTACTCAGGACATCCAATCAGCACTAAACCTTGTTGATTCTACTTCCCAAGTATCTTCAAACTTCTCTCTTCTCCATTCTCAGTTTAGGCTCTCCTTATCTTTTCCCTGGACTGTTAAAATTGCCTTCTAACTAATGTTTTTGCCCCCTTCTCTCCATCACACACATTAATGACAGAAAAATCATGACATTCCCGTGCCTCCTAATGTTGCAACTCTTCAGAAGGCATCATGTTCTCCTGGTGGCCTTTCTGTCCTTCTCTTTGACCATATTTCTATGTGCCCTCTGTGAGCCAGCCATACCTTGCGTGTTTGCAGTTTTTCTTTTTGCCTATAATAGCCTCTTCTCCTGTTTGTCTACCACACTCCTACTTTTTAAGAAGCTGCCTCGTCATCTTTTCAGTAGTATCACTCCTGATCCTTTTTACCCTCTCAGTGCTGTCTCTTGCCTCCCATCAAGAACCCCCTCTGTTCTACTTCCATAGCACCTTCTATTCAACTCTATCTGGAGATCGTATACACCTGTGTAAGAGTCCAGATTCAGGAATAAGCAAATCTGGTTTTAAATGTATTACTTATTAATTGTGTGACATTGGGCAATTTTTATAACCTTGCTAGTTCTTTTTTGTTCTATAAAATCAAGATAATAATTGACTCATGTTAAACACTTAATGATAATAATAACAATATTTAATAAGTATTATTGCATTATTTTACTTTATTTTGATTGGTAATTTACATATCCGGTTTCCTCTGATGCCTATGAGCATCTGAAATCAGAACTTCTTTAACTAATTATTCAACAATATTAACTAAGCACTTTTTATGTGCATATATTCACTTACGTAATCCTTCCTCCCAATGTTCTTTTGAGGTCTAAGTTTGCCTGACTTCCAAATCCATTCTATTTTACCAAACAGCCTCCTGGTTTTAGTATCAACCTGTTCAAATTCTTTCAATAATTTGGTGCTTCCATAAAAATTTATCAACAATACTCTAAGGTTTATACAAGTAATTATTTCCAAACATTACTTTATTGTTTCACATAATGTAGAAATGGGATCAACTCAGCTAGAATTCAGGCACCCACAGTTGAGTTGGTATAAAGCTTTAGTGAATAATTAGGATTTAAGCGTATATTTGAATATGTTTGGGTTTGTCCATGTGACTACATGATTCTAAACAATCAGTCAAACATATTAATTCAATTAATTTGGTCAATTTATTGGAAAAAAACATAATTAGTTAATTGATTCAAGTAGCTAGCACAGGTGATTTATTTCCCATACGTAAATCTCATTATAATTTCATCTTATCCTTCCTAGAAATTTTGTATTTAGTAACTCAAATATTTGTGTACAAATACTTTATTAACCTTCATCTCACTTAAGTGAGCAATATACATTTAATTTGAAAACACTGCAACATTTATCTGTCTCTTAACATGTTACAATTTCTATTGGCAGAATTCCTGGAAAAGGGTTTTGGTGTTCTTCTTGCCTTTTTATTATTATTATTGTGTCATCGTATTGCAAATTTTCAATATCTTATATTTTCTTGAATAATATTGAGAAATAAACTCCTAAAATAATAATCATATTATCATTCATGTTACATAGTTTCATTTCCTGCACTGATATTTATTAAATGTTTTGACCTCCACAAATGGCCTCTCTTCTTTCCTCTTCTCTATCTTCTAAGTGAGGGCATTTGCTAAGTTGGTTCTGTTTTTCTCTATTTACATTCTCATCCTCAGGAATTTAATTTCATTGTTTCAGCTGCCATTTCTAGGCAAAAGAATCCTAAATCAATTTCTCTAGTATTGTCTTCTCCATATATCTTAAACAGGCCCAGATATGACCCCTTTGAAAATGAAACTCATTCTCTTCGCGAATTGAATCCTGATATCTCTTTCTCTGTCAATAGTACTGTCATCTCTCAGTCACTCTCAAAATCTTCAGGTTATCTTTACTCTTTTCCTCTTGCCAAGAAACCACCAAATTCTGTAGATTCTATAGACACTTCTTTTCTTCCTTTGTATTTCTATCATCACTACTCAAGTGGACCCTGTTACTGAAGGTGGTGCTACACTAATTACCTTCTAATGGCTCTCCCTACCTTCAGAATCTCTCCTTTCTAATTTATTCTATGTGAGCAACGTTAGTACTCTACTGCTCAAAAAGCCTCTTAATGACTGTCTATAGAATGAAACTGAAACTAGTGAACTGAAATTCAAAGCCCTTCACAATTTAGTCCCAACTTAACC
Organism: Pteropus alecto; assembly: GCF_000325575.1. NCBI lineage: Eukaryota > Metazoa > Chordata > Mammalia > Chiroptera > Pteropodidae > Pteropus > Pteropus alecto. Next base: position 222,581 of record NW_006436543.1, on the reverse strand, counting down.
TTCTTTCCTTATCTTCTATTTATTATCATGAAATCCCCTCTTACAAACCAGGCTCTTTTGCTTATTCTTCCATGGTCACATGTAATAGTCCACTTTTTATCTTGCTTCCAAATGCACTCTTACTTGTCACCTCTCCAAAGTCTTAACCATAATTTATCGCTCAGAAAAAAGCATTCCGCCCTCCCACCCCGCCCCAGGAAGTCTTCTCTGATTGAGCCTGGAGCCATTTCACCTAATTCTGAATCCCTGTAGAATTTATGGTACTTGATATTTAGTGTCTTACTTTGTCAGTTAACTTTTAATATATATGCTTTATTTCTCCAATAAGTTGCTGATTTCTTGATGCCAAGGTCACACATGCATATTAATACATATACTAATGTCTTGAGCCTAAGAACCATACATATTAAACCAAAAATTGGGAAAAATGGTCTGTGAAAATGTGATTGTACTTAAGGGGAGAGAGGATTGCTATTTGAATCCAGGGCACTCATGACTCATGGAAATCCACTCAAATTTCAAACTTTGTAAGTCCTTTTCATTGATGCATTTAAATTTGTTTCCTAACAAATGCATTTTGCAGGACAGTAAAGGTGATGTTATTTGGTACATATGAGTTGAAATTTTAACTTTTTAAATTTTACTTTATCTGATTTAGTGGAAAAAAGTAAATCAAAGCATAAAAATAAAAAATATTAAGCCTCGGAATATTTGTAGCTGATTTATTTTGACAACTGTTTAAATTATTTAGCTGTTCTGAATTTGATTTTAATTATTTATAACAACACACTGTTGTGCATTAGTAAATGTCTTGAAGAGTGTTTTGTAAAAGTAGGCAGCATCTCAGTAGTAATATCACTATATCTCCGCCATTTAATTTTTGCTGACAAGTGGTCTAAACTTGTGAGGATAATTGTAAGAAATATTAGGGGACAGTGCTTATGCGATTGATACAGGATGGCACTGAAGTTGACTTTTCAGTGTGCTGCTATAGTTTTTCAATACTTTTCAAAACTGTCAGCAGTTCAATAAGACTTCTAGCTCATTCTTGAGCTTAAAATATCATCTTTATATGCACTTAGTGCTATATGCCCAAATTTCTCAAGTGCTTACCTACTTACTTTTTTTAACAGCAGCACTTTCAAATGATGTTCCATTATATCCTAGATGTCCAAACCTCTTCTCTTTTAATTTCTGCCTGGAAAAAATTTTAAAAACACTTCAGTATTTGAACAATGATGCAATAATCTGCAATGTGTTTTACATGGAACAGCTCTAGGTAACGAACCTACCATCTTTATACATTTTTCTCCTTATTTTTTTTCTCTTTGACATCTTTAATAGAGGCTCCTTATTTATTCCTCAATGAGAATGAGATTAGTTTAAAGAGGACTAATGTAAGGCATACCCCAAAGTTTGTTGGCTTTGAGAGCAAAACCAAGAAGAATCAATGCATTAATTATTTAACTCTAGTAGTGGACAACACCTGTGTTTATTACACTGTCATCCCAATGCTGGTAAATAATCCAGAAAGCTAAAACCTTCAACACTGTTCAAGATAGAGAAGCACTGTATTTCACAGATATAAATACTCCAATTATTAGAGAGATGGAATCCATTGTGGGACAAGGGCTTTCTTCCCCCACCCTTTTTATTCCCCCCCACCACTTCCTTCCCTTGACCTACGAATGTTGCCGTCTCCCCTTAAGAACTGGATCTCTGAAGGTGGGGTGTCTCTGACCACGTGCTCACGGCACGCACCCGGGGCCTGGTGCACCCAGGCCCGGGGTACCCGGGGTATGGTCTATGGCTCCACCTGGGGTGCGAACTCAGGACCTTCTGCGTGTAAAGCAGACATGCTAACCACTACACTATGGAGCCACCCCCAAGGGCTTTCTAATTTATGTATCAACTCTTTTGATTTTCATTTCTGTGGTAATATTATGGCTTAGCACTTGATCTCCATCCTTCCTAGTATTTGATTTTCTTCCAGAGCATCTTTCTGGTTTGCAAAGGTTGGAAAGTAAATTAATTTCCAGACTCTTTTGTGGCTATGTGTTTTTTTTTAAACTTCAGTATGGACATTTTCAAACATTTACAAAGTAGAAAGACTAGTATTTTTGACCCTGCATACCTATCCATCATCCAAATTCAACAATTATCAATATTTTGCCAATATTGTTCCACCTATTCCCCTCTACTTTTTTTGTTGGAATTTTTAAAAACAAATCAAAGATGTCATATCTTTGTACTGTAAATATTTCAGAAGGCATCTCTAATTGATAAGTACCTTAAAAAATATTGACAACAGCTAGGTTCTTGCAAGATGTGTATGATCAAGACTTGAAAGGTAGAAGTGAGGTAGAGGCCATCTGTCTGTTACTTCTGCTGTTGAGCATGGGTGGTGAAGGCTTTGGGTTTTCCTGCAACAACAATCCAGTGTCTAGTTGCTTGATATTGGCAAGTAAAGGGTCACTACACTTACTAAGATGATTGATCTTTATCATCAGGGAGATACAGGGTTGCTGCTAGCAGTACAAGGAGTCAAAAAAAGAGTTTTTATGGAATCTAAGGGATCTTCTGGGTTGCCTCTTATGTGCCAAGCCAGTGATAAAAGTTAATGGAAAAGTAAGCTACTATAGACAGGACTTAGGAAATAAGCAACATAGCACTGACTATGTGTCATATACTGTCCTAGGCATTTCATATATACCAACTCATCTAATTCTCACAATAACTTTATGGAGAAACTTTCATTATCTTAAAAAAAAATTTTTTTTTTTAACAGATGAACATATTGGGAGCATAGAGAGATTTAAAAACTTGACCAAATTCACAGAGTTAATAGGTGGTAGAGCTGGGCTTCAAACCTAGAAAACATAACTTGAGAGCCAGGCTCTTAACCACTGCATTTTACTAGTTATTAGTTTGAATCATCCTACCAGACAAAGCCCAAACCAGTTGAGTTGCTAACTAAGGGCAAAGGGAACATGGAATGAGTAATGAAGAAGAAAATTATAAATATCAACTGTGGTTTTATGATCAGTAACAGAAATGAGACATGTAGTAGGAATTGAGTTTTTTTCCTTTCTGTGTTATATATTGTAACAGACACCTTTGGTGCCGTCTCTGATTTTGGCTACAATTATTGTGAATAGTTTCCTTGATGGACAATTCCTTTGCTTGCTGACAGTGTCTCACTTCAAGTGTTTCTCGTTTTCCTACTCAGGGCTTTCTCTGAACTTGTGGGAATTTGCTAGGTTCAAGCACAGGGCAGCTCAGAAACTGAGAGGCATTAATGCCTAGAGGATAACTCTCTACCCTGAGGGCTTACAGTGGTTGGATAAATGTTCACCTCCATCCTTTAGAGGAAAAGCGATCCTCAACTTTTAGGCACGAGACTGGTGCTCCTATGACAATCTAATGCCTGATGATCTGAGGTGGAGCTGAGACAGTGATGTTAGAGCTTGGGAGTGGTTGCAAATACAGATGAAGCTTCGTTCACTTGCTTGCCTACCTGCAGCTCACCTCCTGCTGTGTGGCCCAGTTCCTAACAGGCCATGGACCCCTGCTTTAGAGGGACACCTTGGAGTTGCATTTGGTTTGTTGCTCAGAGGATTCCAAATGGAACCAGCTTTAGTTGCCCCAGTGGTAACCAGCACAATAACGGACACTTTATTGTCTTCCCTCCTTTCCTGTCTCACTCACTTACTCTTTAATTCTTTGTGAAATCACCTCCAAAATAAATATGTGCACTTGAGTCCTTGTCTTGGGTAAATATTTATATACTTGAACCAATTTCCATAATTTTTTTTCCGTTTCCTTCCTCCTTATTTGTGTAGGGTGTATTGTTGGTGATTAACATCGTAATTTAGCCCACTGTTTAGACAATATGATGGCAGGATTGGGCCTCAACAAACAAGGAATGAACATCACCCGAAGATGGATGCAGTGATTCTTGAGAATTTGGAAATACATTTGTGAGAGATTTTGCATATCTTTTTACTAGGAAGGATAATTGCCTTCTGTTAGGCAGCAAGTTGTTTTGCTTTTTCCATTGCTTAGAAATTTGACTATGGCTAGTGAGTAGCCAAAGGACTGAATTATGAGCAATATAATTCATCAGTCAACCTCCATTCTCAATGCCTTGAACTATGTTTTCTCTGCTTGGTTTCCTACTTTTAAAAATTGGGTATAACAGTAAAGTGCACATAAAAGTGGAGCTTGATGAAATTTTGCATATGTATACACCATGTAACCACTACTCAGGTCAAAATACAAACATTTTTTAGCACCCAGGAAGGCTCCCCCATGTTCTTTCCCAGTTGATATTTCCCACAGTGTATTAGTTTCCTAGAACTGCCATAACAGATTACCAAAAACTAGGGGTCTTAAACTACAGTAATTTAGTCTTTCACAGTTCTGGAGGCTGGAAGTTGAAAATCAAGGTATTGGCGAGGTTGGTTCCTTCTGGTGGCTCTGGGGGAGAATCTGTTCTATGGCTGTCTCTTAGCTTCTGGTGATTTGCCAGAAATCCTTGGTGTTCCTTATCCTGCAACTGCATCACTGTAATCTCTACCTTCTTTATCACATGGCATTCACCCTCTATGTCTTCATGTCTCTGTGTCCATATTTCCCTCTTCTTCTAAGGATGTAAGTCATTGGATTAAAGTCTACATGACCTCATCCTACTTGATTACACCTTTAAAGGCCTTGTTTCCAAATAAGGTCACATTCACAGGTCTTGGACTTAGGACTTCTTTTGGGGGGATACAATTCAACTCATAACACCAAAGGTAACCACTATTCTCATTCCTATCATTATAGATTAGTTTTAATTTTTTGCTCTTCTTGAAATCCATATAAATGGAAGCATACAGTAGTTCTAGCTTTTTTTTTTTTTTTACTCAATATATGTCTGTGAGATTCATCCCATGTTGTTTAATATATCAGTGCTTTTCCCCACCCAATGCACTATAGTATTCCATTGTACAAACTTCCCTACTGTTAATGGACATTTAAATTTTTTCCAGTTTGGAGGTAACTAGAATCTGCTTTTACCCACAGAAAACTTCTGATACAAAACATGTAGATTTTCCATACTAATGACCAATTCTCCAGACATCAACTGGTGCCCCATAATTCAATCCAATTCTAATATTAACAATCTTAATCCCTGCATTATTCAAGGGTCAACTGTATACTTGCCCTATCCCGACAGCTTCAAAAGCCTTAACCCATTCAAGGATCAACTCTAAGTCTAAAATCTCATCTAAATATTATCTTAGGTATGGATGAGACTTGAGTATGACTCATCCTGAGGCAGAATTCCTCTCCAGGTGTGAACCTGTGGAACCAGACAAATAACTCCAAAATACAATAGTGGGATGGGCATAGGATAGCTATTCCTCATTCCAAAAGGGAGAAATGGAAAAAAAGAAAAGGTCACAGGTCTCAAGCAAGTCATAAAACGAGTGGGGCAAATTCTAGCATATGTTAAGGCTCAAGAACAATACTCTTTGGCTTCATGTTTTGCCTTTTGGGCCAACTAGAGTGACCCTGCCTTCCTGGTTTACCAGAGTGATACCTCTGCCCCTTTGCACCTGGTCAGCTTTAACACATGAATTTTGGGGGACAAAATTCACTGCATAAATATTTCTGTGATAATCAATTTGATAGAAACTGGAAGACTATGAATTCATTTTCTCAGAGAAGCCTTCACTGAATAGGTGACATTGGACCTGAGACTATACTTAGATCTGGAGGCAGATTATTCCAGGCAGAGAAAATGAGACAAGCTTGAAGCCTGAGGAATAGAAAGAAGAGTACTACATACACATTGAAGATACAGGTAGGGTCATTGTAAGCCAGAAGAAAGATCCCAAATTTTATTCTAAATGTAACAGGCAGCATTGAAGGTTGTAAGAAGGAGAGTGACCTTATTTCATAGGCATTTTGGATAATAAATTGTACAGAGGCAAGAATAGAATAGGAAGATATAAAAGTCTACTGCAGTGGTGTAGATTAGTGATTTTGGTGGTTTGGCCTAGGGTAGATGAGATAGAGAAAAGCGAGTGGATTTAAGATATATTTTGGGAAATGAGAATAAAACACTATCTATTGGATTGAATTGGGGAGACTAAGAGAAAGGAGGAATCATATATAATCCTTAGATTCTCAGCTTGAGAACTGATAAATTGAGGCACTGTATACTGGGATGAGAGTGAACGGGAAAGAACAGGAAATGGGGAAACGGAGTTTTGTATGGCCCATGTTTGAGATGGCTTTAAGATTTCCAAGTGGAAATGTCAAGTAAGCAGTTAAATATATGAATCTGGAGCTCAGAAGAAGACTATGCTGGAGACAAAAATTTGAGAGCCATCAGCCTATGGATGATATTTAAAACCATAGAACTACACAACAGGGGATAGCTATGGTTAATTACAAACTGTAGGTTTCTTCAGATGATTTTTTATTCCCTTCTTTTTTTGATAGTTTTTTTGTTCAACCTCATCTCTGTTTCCTTTTTGTTGACCCTTAGCTGTTTATTTCAGAGGTTGGAAGATCTCAGGAAAAAGGATTTTGGCAATAGCATCTGAAAGAGATGAAGGGAAGAGAAAGCTCTTGGAATTGTGGGCAGAAAAGAGAAGTGAAGTGGGAGCTGGCTGGGACTAAGGAATAATCCAGGGAAAAGCTCATTTCTTGAAATCTGTCCTTGAATAGATATTAAGTTTCTTTAGGGTTGTGAACATGTCTTCTCTATTTAATTGTGAACAATTAGAGGGCCAGAACCAAGTCTTATTTATTATTACATTCTCCCTAACACCTAGTATGGGGCCCTGAACATAACAGATGTTCTTAAAATATTTGTGGAGGGAAGGATGGAAGGAAAGATGGAAGGAAGGGTAAAAGCATCTTTCGTGTATTGAATACCTCAGATCATATCTAGAACTGTGGTCTGCACATAATTTACATTCAACCAATAGTGGTTGATTAATTTGCAATATGTCCTATAATAAGACAACAGTAATAATGCAAATTCTTCAAAGTTGCCACCTAAGCATACAGTATTATTGATTCACTCTGCTTAATGACAAATAGTTCTGAAATTTTCATTTTTGGTAACTTGTATACTTTTGGTAATTTAAATCAAAGAAGATTGACACCAAGATTTTTAGAATACCTCTGAAACAGAAAATAAGAGGGCTTAACTGGAACAAGACAGCTGTTTGTCTTTGAGTCAGAAGTGTAATGGCAACAGATGCATTTAATAGATAATATGAACAGGATCTTTTAAAATAACAGCTTTTCTCTCAGCTTTATTGAAACATAATTGATAATATGGTATAAATTTAAAGTATACAATGTGATGATTTGATATATATATACATTTTAAAATGATTACTGCATTAAGGCTGGTTAACACATCCATCACCTCACAGTTAGCATCCTTTAGTGTGTGGTGAGGTCATTTAAGATTTACTCTCTTAGTAAATTTCAAGTTTACAATATAGTATTGTGAACTATTGTCACTATGCTATATATTAGCTCTGCAGAATTTATTCATCTTATAGTTGACAGTTTATTACCCTTTGGTTAATATCTCCCTACTTCCCCCTGATAACCACTATTCTACTCTTTTTTATGAGTTCATTTGTGAGGTCTGAAATTATGGTTATTTATAATTATTTTTACAAACAGGGAGAAAGAGGTATTATGAAAGAGGCTCATGCATGCTTGTCAGTTACATCAGAGAGGCAGCCTGGTGACCCTGATAGCAGAGTCAGCCAGTTACTATTCTGAAGATCTTGGACAAATTACTTAATCTTTCTGAGGTTTAGTTTACTCACCTGAAAAAGTAGTGCTAATAAGCCTATTAAAAATAGTGCTAATGAGCTAATAATTGCTAATAAGCCCAGCATTTTGTAAAGCATTTGTGGTATACTATATTTTACAAAGATGGCGGCAACAATATCTCCCATCCCTTGTGCTCTCATTGAGATGTGTGGGTTGTCTTAGTTTATTAGGGCAGCTTTAATAAATTATCATGGACTGTGTGCCTTAAACAACAAACACTTATTCCTCACAGTTCTGAAAGTTGGAAGTCCGAGATCCGGATGCCAGCATGGTAGGGTTTTGGTGAGAACCTTCTTCTGGGATGCAGACTGCTGACTTCTGCTGACTTCTCATTGTATCCTCACATTGTAATTGCACATGAACCTCATTTCTTTCTCATGCATTTTGTTTAGCCTGATAGAACTATGACTCACATTCTTTCCACCAGATCCTCGTACCTGTACAAATAAATACACTATGTCTATGTCCAATCCTTTTAATCATTAAGCCTTTAGGACATTAGATCCTGGTCAGCATCAAACTCATTTTAGAATAAAGCTTCAGTTCTATCAAACATGACCAAGATACAATACCAAACCACAATCTTTGTTTTAGTCAAACAAAGATAATATCTTGCTTGGCCTTAGTTATGTTTCAGCTCTGGATTCATGAAAGCGGAATGGCCCCATGGACTGCACCCCGTGGAAACTGGACAGAACAAGGCCATGACTGACATCAGGACCTGACACCATGATCAATTGCCCCCTGCCTTAGCCCCAACCAATCAGTAGAGCCCATGACCCCAACTCCCATAAATAACCATGATTAATGATTTTTCCCTTACATAACCTAGCCACTAGACACCAGTGTTCTCACCATTTTGAGAACACTAGATCACCTGTGTCTTTGGGTTAGCACCAGTTCCTTAAATAAACCTTTACCTTTTCTTCTGCAATCTCCTGTTTGTGTTTTGTTTGGCTTGGATTTGAGCTGGCAAGTCTGCAGTAACAACATGGCAGAAAAAAGAGTGAGCTAGCTCTCTGGCCTGTCTGAGGGATCCATTCTCATGAGCAAATTACCTCCCAAAGTCCCCACCTCCAAATAACATCACATTGAGAAGTAGATTTCAACATAGGAATTCAATCCCCTTATATCTGGATGGGCTTGTGATTACTGTGAAGATGGTGCTGTGTGACTTCTGAGGCTAGGTCACGAAAGAAGATACTGAAAAAAAGCAGTCTTGAATATTGTGAAGCTTGTCTGGCATTCACAACTAGGCTGTATTTTTATCTTACTGAACATACACAAACTCAAAGAGAACCATCCTCAGACCAGATTACACTGAGACTGTGATAAATGAGATAAAGCAAGTCCAGTTCATAATTTTATCTAAGCACAAAAACAAAGTCATTGTGCCACCCAGAAAAACCAGCTCTCCTTCTCTAGGTCACAATGAGTGACTACTACTTCTTTGCCAACTGCAGTTTTATCTTCACTTTAGTGTGCTCTCTGTACAAAACATTTTGAGATACCAGTTCAACTTGCATCTAATCTGACAGCATTCAATCTAGAGAGACTCAATCCTTGCCTTCTCAGACCCTCCCTCAAACCACTCAGCTGAAGCCTGAATCCTATAATAGGTTCTTTCTAACATCCTCTTACTGAGACATCCAATGATTCTCCTATGGGGTTTGTTCTCCCTCACTGTAAGGAGTAATAAATTCAACTTGTTTAACTACATGTATATTTATGATGGACATCAGCTATGTTTTGGCTTTTTTCTTTTAGGACCCTTGGTTGGGTGGGTGGGAAATCAGCTGCCATGTAAGCAGACCAACTACCCTAAAGTCAAGAGGTTGTGAGGAAGCTCAAATTAGTCCAAATCAAGAAATTACATGGAACTAAGTGAAGAGAGAGATGCTGTTCAGCCCCTAGATGCTCCAGCCCTAATACTCCTCCCCACTTCCCACATCATCCCACCCCCTTCAAGCTTCAGCTACCCTCTGACTGAAACTTTATGAAAGACCTTGAACCAGACCTCCTGGCCCAGGCTTTCCTAAATTTCTGACCCACAGAAACCATAAGAGGTAATAAAATGAGTATTGTTCGAAGCCACTAAGATTTGGGGTGACTTGATACATTCAATTTGATAACTGGAACAGGGCTGAAAACATATATAAAATATCTGGCACATGGTAGGTGCTCAATAAATGGTAGCTGTGTTTTTACACTAGTAAAAAGAAGGTTATCATGTGCAAAATCTTCAGCACCTAAATAATTTTTTTCAGTAGGTTTTCTTTGACAAAAACTTGTGGATTGGTGCCCATAGATCCACTCAGTGTATTTTAATCTTGATACCAAAATAATGTAGACTGATCAATAATCCTTAATAAGGAGGTGAGCTCATTTTAGAGAAATGCTAGAGCAATACTGCCATTGCTACTTTTTGAGGAGGATTTTCTTTTTAGAAAATACTACCTATAACTTTGTTCATAACTTTAGAATCCACATCAGTGGTAGACTATATTTCCTGGCCCTGTTTTCTTTTGGGGGTGACATGTGGAACCTAACATGTTTTGAGTTAGGATTAACATGACCTATCAAAAAATGTCTTAACTGAATATTTTTCAAATTGCAGGAGTAGTATATGCCCATAGTAAGAACATAAAATGAAAATGTATAAGGGCATTTCTTCTCCCTTATACCCCTCCTCACTATCCCCCCTCCACTCCCATGACTCAAACCAATAGCCTGGTGTGTATTCTTCCAAACCCTTCTCATTGCTCATATAAACACAAGCAACCATAAATATATGCATATAAATATATAACATTATATAATTATCTTGCAACACTGCGACTTTTTTTCATTTGACAGTATATCATTATCTCTACAAGTTGTATATATACATATATATGTATATATATTCATTTGTCTTCTATGGCTGTTGTAACAAATTACTACCTACTTAGAGGCTTAAAACAACACAAATTTATTCTCTGGCAGTTCTGAAGGTCAGAAGTCTGAAATCAGTTTTACTGGGCCACAGTTAAGGCTGAAGTTGGTAAAGCTACTTCCTTATCAAGGATCTGAGTTTCTATTGGCTGCCTCTTTTCCTTGGCTTGTAGCACCTCCTCCATCTTCAAAGCACATTGCTCCAATCTCTGCTTCCATCATTGTATCACCTCTCCCTCTGCTTCTCTTGTAAGGACACTTGTGATTACATTATGGCCCACCAGATAATTTAGAATAAGCTCTCCATTTTAAGATTATATAATTGAATCACATCTGCAAAGTTCTTTTTGCTATCCCTTATCCATTGGAATATATTCCAAGATCCCCAGTGGATGCCTGAAACTGCAGATGGTACCAAATCCTAGATATGTTCTTTCCTAGTTGTACATATCTTTCACTTCAAGGAAGTGCTTTAGGCTTCTCTTTGGCATATTCAAATTGCCAGCATCACTACTCTTGTGCTTTGGGGCCATTATTAAGTAAAATAAGGGTTATGTGAACACAAGCCCTGGAATACAACAATAGTTGTATAACTGATATCTGAGAATGCCACTAAGTGACTAACGGGTAGTATATATGGTGTGGATATGCTGGACAAAAGGATGATTCACAATTTCCTCAACTCACTCCCCTCCCACCTTGCTAGGGGAAGGAGGTGTGCATGAGTAACTGAAACCAGGGAAAGGGAAACCATGAATAAAGACTTTGGAGCTGGTTCAGGCACCTCAACATGTGCACCAGGAATAAGGTGGGACTACTGCATAAAGCAACATTCTTGGGTTCTAGGGATTAGTAGCTGGATGTTTTGGGGGTCACATTATTCAGCCTGCCACAACATCTAAATCCATCTTGTAATCTCATGTATTTATACAAAACAGACACTTTTATATAAAAGGGACCACATCAGACATGTCGGAATGTTTTAAGTGCAATTTTCCTTTTCCTCTTCTTTTCATATCCCTTACCCTTTCTAAGGGTACTTGTGTCGACATGTGTACTACACTTTTCTCCATGCTCGCTAACCATATTCATATTATCAAACAAAAAACAAATCTAATTTAGGCAAGGAAAGACTTTTTTTGAAAGGATTATTCTAAGTGAGAGGGTTAGTGCAATAGAAACCTGTGGGGGAGTGGATGAAAGGGTGGCTTGATTAGATAGTAGATCAGAAAATCTTTTACTCTGAGACAAGCATATTTTCATGAGGGGCTTACTAAGGAGGGGTTGCATGCTGGCTCAGGCCAAGCTGGGTCAAAGTTCTCAGGCCTGGAGTAAGAAGAATTTAACTGGTTTGGTTAACAAGCATTTTGTTTCAATTGGTCAGTGGGGACAGGTAGTTCAGCCAATCATTTATGAGGCCAAGGATGTGAACTTGGAGGTCACATGGGGAAGGGTGTTTCTTTGCAGTATGCCACTTCTAAGAACACAAAAGGGTAGGAAGTTTCTTAACCATCACTCTTTTCCAGGAGCACAGACTGTTTGCTTTACAAAAATGAGATCATATTAAACATACTTTTCTGAATCTTACTTTTCTCACTCAAAAATAGCTAGAGAAAATCCTTTCAAGGCCTGGTATACTGCTTTCTCATTCTTTTTAGTCTTCTCAATGTTTCACAATGTGGTTGTACCATAATATCCAGTCATCCCTGTTTGGATGACCATGTTCTTAATATTCAGTTTTTTCCAATCTCACTTCAACAATGAAAAAAAGTCATTTCACGTAGACTTCGAGGTGTCTGTAGCTGCTAAACTTGGGGTTCCTAAAGCTACATTTCATTTTTCAAAATCTATTTTCTTTCTTGGAATCTCACAGAACTGCCAACTCTTTCCTCAACTCCTCCCCTCCCACTTTGCCCAGGAAAGCAGGTGGTCAGAAAAAAAGTGGTCCCAATATCTTTTCTTTTGTTTTTCCGGTCTCCTTTAGGAAGCAGGGTGTCTACCGACCCACCTACATTATGTCGGTGAGAGTCAGGAACTTTTCAACCTCAGCTCCTAGTCTCTCCTGACCCGCAGAAGCATCAGAAGGAATGGCCCAGGCCCAGGGCACCCTGGCTGAGCGCCAGCGGTTGGCACCATCTCCTTTGCTGGCACCTCTGAGAAAACTATTACTTAAAGGCAAAATGAACACGGAGTGAGGAATGAGACACACCACAAAGACATGGTTCCAGGATCCTTTTAGGGTTTTGCGAGGGAGGGGGGGGGTGTGTGTGGACAAAAACAGACAAACAAAAAACAAAAAACAAACCAACAACAAATAAAGCGTTTTAAGTTCTTTTAAGTGGGAAATATATTTTCTAAATTAGTCGGAGGGAGGGAGACTGAGAGGTCGAGGGCGGAGTCAGCCGGCCTTTTCTAGTTAGCAAAGTTCACTGCTTCTTAAGGTCGGACACGCTGGCATAAAATCTCGTCATCACCTTATTTGCTGATTTTAAATACGGAGCCATAAACATCTGAAATGCATATTGGGTGTCACCCAACACTCACGCAGGCTCGACTGCCAAAGCGAGAAAAAAAAAAAAGTGCCCTTTCTCCTTCTGCTCCTCCCTAGGTGCCGGGTTGTAATCTGTAAATGTATTGTCTGGCCCTAGGGGCTTGACAGTTAATGATTCGC
>NW_006436543.1:166931-208761 GCF_000325575.1 Pteropus alecto | reverse complement strand
CAGGGGGCGGGGCAGCGCGGGAGAGGCGGCCGCGCGGACATTGCAGCTGGTTCAGGCGGCTCAACATGTGCTTCAGGGATGTTGCTCTTTACCTGGCTTTGTGAAGCGCGTGGTGCTCCTCCCTCGACTTCCTCTTAGAAATCGCCGGAATGTGTTTTATAGGGTTGGGGGTAAATTCGCCCTGTTGACACTGTTAAGTCATTCCCGGGTGGCTTCCCAGTGGGGAGGGGGCAAAGTCCCCAGGGATGCTATGAAGGAGGGGTGCCCACCCTCGGACTTGGCAGGTGGGTGAGCTCCTTCCTGGCGCCGGCGCCTGCATCCCTTCTGCTGCCGAGCCCTTCCGACAGGGCCGGTGATCCTCCACTAACAGATGAGTTCACCCAAGTGAGAAATCTGGGTTAAGTTTTGTGGTGCCGCCGGAGTTAGTCCAGAGCCTGCCTCCTTCTCGGGCCTGAGCGAGGCGACATGGCCATCTCCAGGTCTGGGGACCAGGGAAGCTTGCTTCTAGTGTGTGTCACTGTGCTGTGTGGGTAATAGAAATGTGCTTAAGGGATTGACAGCAACTCTGGGACAGAGAAAGCACTTCTGTGGTTACAGGAGGACTTGCATTCTGGAAATAGATAACCCAGGACCCAAATAATGAAAGCTAATATTTATTGAGCATTCACTGTGTCAGATACTGTGCTTAGCAGTTTAAATGGATACTAAAATCTAATGCTTGCCATTTTATGAGATGGCACTATTGTTATACCCACTTTGCAGATGGAGACATAATAAAGAAGGCTAAGCCATTTGTCCACAGCCATGTGATGACCTCTAAGGGATGGTGCTGGCAAGCCCCAGTCCAAATTGCACCCTTAACCACTTAAGGCCAGTGGCACCTCTGGAACAGGCATTTGCTAAATTTTTTTTTTTTCAGGTTAACAAGCGAATTTCCGTTTAGAAAGATTGTCAAAGCCATACCATTTTCAAAACTAGATCAGTAATAGTGTATGCATTTTTGTCATATAAATGTATAGTTTTAAATAGACAGATGTGTTTAGAGGGAAAAGTTGACCAAAAATCATCTTGTATCATGCAGCTGTATATGTCCTGATAAATTTAACCACAAGTTCCCAGCTGAGAGGCAGTGTAGTGTAAGGGCTAAGGGCACAGATTCTGGATTCATAAACTGTCTGTGCCACTTACCAGATGGGAGACCCTGGCCAAGTCACGTAACTTCTCTGCCCCAGTTCTCTTATTTACAAAATGGAGATAATTACAGTACCTATCTTGTGAGATTGTTGTGAGGATCAAGTGGCTGACTACACAGAAGTGGGCGGACAGCTTGGCTCATGCTACCACTCTGCCCACGTTAGTCACCACCTGCTATCAGCTCTCCATTCCTCTGTGATGGGAGAATGTAACGTCGCTCCAGGAGGTGCCAGTGTTCCTGATGTTGGGACAGACAATATGGCAGATAATAATTTAGCAAGATGTGACAAAGTGAGCAATGAGTTTTTCCTTCTAATTTTCTAATATTTTCAAAATCTTGGTATGTTTTACATTTAAGAGTATCTAATAGCTTCCTAAATATGAGATTTCTTCTGTCTGTGAACACACTTTTCTTGTACTTCCCTTGTGGATCTTTACTTTTCTCCTTGTGTGATAGCTGTTTGTGGGCATCTTACACTCCTGATGGACAAAGTCCTTAACAGCAAGAATCAAATATTTTTCATTTTTGTATTTCCCACAACCATTGGCACACAAATGAATGAGGGATGACTAAGGTTCTTAAGGCTTCCTTTTCATTCTGCTACACTCCCTTCACTCTTCCCTTTATTGATCTTCATTCTGAGGGTGTTGGGCTGGAGCTTCCTTTTTCAGTTGGCAGAGCTTTTTTTCATGAAAAGTTTCAGTCTTACTTCTGGCAACCGTGCAGACACTGGGATGACACTGGGATTCTGGTTTATAGTTTCTTTTTGTCTTACCTAGGAATCAGAAGAATGCGGTTTACCAGATATCTGGTACTCCTTATACTCAATATTTTAAACTCTCAGTATTAAAATTCATCTCCCAAACTTGAGTTTGGCTCCATGAATCCCCACTTGTGGCCAGGGAACCATGGGGGGTGAAGAGAGGTTGGTGAATACGTATGTTATCATCACATGGATAGAATATAGGGGGATAGTTTGTGATCACACAACTCTTTTCTACTCCTTTTACAAAAAGGGGTTAAGAATAGACTTTTTGGCAACCGGGTACTAAACGTAGGGGGAAAGTTTGGGGCCTAGAGCTGGTTCTGTTCTCATGAGATGGATATATTTTGGGTAACCCCAACTGCTGATACACCTGCCTCACTAGCATACAGATAACTTTTTTATATGATTCAGAATGTCAGATCACTCGTTCAGTAAAAGTTTATGAGTACTTACTGTGTGTCAGGCATTCATAATAATGAGTACTATATGTTTCCAAGTGCACTCTGCTTGTAATTGTCTTTTGTCATTTACTGCTACCAACTCAAATGACAAATACTGTAATAGAGGGATGTGGATTTCCAGGAGTACCTGAAGATTTATTTAATTGCATACTATCTAGCAGTTTACATTCTAAAGCATTATTCCAATTTATATATTAAAAATGCATGTTCCTTATAATGACTATGAAGTTTACATTTCTAGCGAAAAATCTTTAATTATTTATATACTTATCATTCCTTATTGAATAGATGGTAAGCTTTTTGAGGGCATAGATTTTATCCTATTCTTTTTGTAGCATAGTGCAGGACATGTTCATTCATTCATTGTTTCACTTGCCAAATCTTGGGCATCCATGATGTTCTAGGTTCTAGACTCGTCACTAGGCTATGAAGATGAATAGGACTTGGTTCCTGTTCCCAAGAGAGCTAGCTCATAATCAGATTATGATAAGAAGTTATGATAAATGCTGCAGAGGTGAGCACAAAGTACAGATGGCACAAAGGAGAGCAGAGATCAAATCCACCAGGGTGAGGTAGGGTTGGAGAATTTGACAGAGAAAGTGATCAGAATTTTGAAATGTGAGTGAAAGTTTTCCAGGAAAGGCAGTCCGTATAGGCTTGGAGGTGCCAGAGAGGGTTTTGTTCAAAGAAGTGCAAATAGCTTGGTGTGAGGTGGCATGAATTTGAGGAGAAATGAATAATAGAAGTTGGGCAATCTACACGTGTACTCCTTGTTGTTGTCTGGCAAAGGGCCCTGGCCCTTTAGTTCCTGCTTTCTGTTCAGTTTCCTGTTTCAAAGGTTGAGGCCTGGAAATTTTTGAAGGAGTCATTTAGTGGTATTTAACAGTACAGCCTTCATCTATTTATTCAGCAAATATCTACTGAGCTCACACTGTAGACAGCACAATCCTAAGTGGATGTGTGTAGTCTTGCTGAGGGATATTGTTCTGTATTATTACTTAAGCAAAGTTGTAAATTTAGGGACTTTTTGTGGCCCATGCACGTGGAGGATTGGAGAACTTTAGATTCTACCAGTCTCCAAAATATCTCCTCTTTTCTCTCTTTTATTTGCGAGATTATTTACTTAACAACTGCCTCTTCTAAACTCTAGAAGGTAAGGAATCCTATCTAGTATTGGTCACTATTGTAGACTGCCAATTGCAGCACCTATCTTGCAGTAGATACACAATGAGTATCAGATGATTGACTGAATGAATCCCTAACTCCAAATAGGAATTTTTACAATAGATTGCATGTCTTTATACATTTTTTTTTCATTCAGCATTATATGTTTATGACCCAGTCATGTTGTTTTGTTCATCTGGTTCAGTGTTTCCCAATCTCAGCCTTATTGATATTTTGGGCCAAAAAATTCTTTGTTTTGAGAGGCTGTCCTGTACATTGTAGGATGCAGTGGCATCCTTGGCCTTTACCCACTAGATGCCAGTGTAACACTCCTCCCTACACCACACCTCCGAGTTGTGACAATCAAAATCTCTCCAGACGTTGTCAAATGTCTCTTTAGGGGACAAAGTCACCCCTTGCTGAGAACCACTGATCTAGTTTCTTGTTTCTAACTAACTTCTGCTGAGAATTCTGTGGTTCCATGGTACTCTAGGGATAGACACCTACGTAGTTTCCAGCTCCCAGCCTCTATAAACAACACCGTGATGAGCATTCTCATATATTTCCCCTTAAGTACTGGGCAAGAGCCATTGACCAGGCCCAGATCCGAGTCCCTTGAGGTGACTTAGTTTAAGGGAGAGGTTGAACCCCAAGATGGAAAATCCTTAGGCACCACAGAACCACCGTTGATGGCTACTATTCAGTTCCACTCCACCCAGGCTATTCTGTCACCATGGCTTTATCATCAGCTGCTCTGGAAGAAGAAAGAGGAAGTATTCTCTCTAGGTTTTTGCTCATTAGCCCTAGGAGCTTGGAGGGGGTGGATGGAGGAATGATTCCTGGCTGGACAGCCTGAATCTTTAATTAACTTCTCAACACTGCAAGGAGTGGTTAAAGGAACAGGCAGTAATTGTTCTTATGGAATATAGGGGAGAGGTAAGGGTGGACTTTCAAAACATGCCCTCCACTGGGCCTCTGGCAGTTCTCTGCTCCTGCCTATAGTCCTCTCCCTCCAGCCCCCAAGACCAGTTCTGGGCAACCTTTGTGTTTTTCCTGCTCATCTCTGCTCCTTTCTTCTGGTTGATTTGGAGGGAAATGGCTGCCCGTGCTTATTTCCCACCTCAACAGCACTTCCAGAATATTTCTAGAGTCCATCTCTCCCTCCAATCCCTATTGTCACTACTCCAGTTCTGGCTTTTATGATCTTTCACCTGGCCTCTTGTTCTAGCTTCCATCCATGCTTTCACCTACCCCAGATCACCTCACTATACAGGAACCAGAGTAATGCCAAATAAAAGTAAAGTATCAATAGCTGCCATCAAATGAGAATTCACCCTGTATCAGGCTTCCTACTTACATTTCATCAGTCCTTATGACAATCCTGTAAAAATAGTTGTTTTTTAGTCCCTTTGACAGAAGATAAATAACTTGCCCAAGGGCACATGGCTGTTGAGAGGCAGAGTTGAGGTAGTTCATTTGAGTCTAAAGACCAGACCCACTTTACTATTTCAGAAATTTCACTGTGTCATGTTTGGGCTGAAACCTTTGCGCTTCCTCCCATCACCAGTGGTTTGCAAACTTGGGGAGCTCTTTGGGTTCCCTCGAGTTTCCTCAGGGTCCATTATGGAGGCAAGTTGGGATATAGCGGCTGGTAGGCCTCTGGCACCCATCAGATCTGTTGCTTTGCCTGTTTTATAGTTAGGCTTTTATTTGAGATGTTTGAAGAAAGGGTTCTGCAGCTAAAACAAGTTTGAGAGCCACTGATTACTGGATGGAGTCGAAGCTGTGGCTGTTGCTACTGCTTCTGGCTGTTGTTGCTCTCCCTTTCTTCCCTCTCCTTCCTATCCCTCCCCATTTCTCCTTCTCCTTTACCAGGACAATATTTTTAGTGGTTTTCATTGTGGTAAAATATATATAACATAAAATTTACCATTTTAACCATTTTAGGTATACTTATAACCATTTACGTTTAATTCAGTGACATTAAATATATTCACAATGTTGTGCAGCACTACCACTCTTCATTTCCGGAACTTGTTCATCATCCCAAACAGAAACTCTGTACATGTTAAACACTAATTCCGCATCCCCATGTCCCGCAACTCCTGGCGGCCACCATTCTACTTTCTGTCTTTAGGAATTAGATTAGTCTGGATCCTTCATATAAGTAGAATCGTGCAATATTTGTCCTTTTGTGAGAGCACAAGCTTCTTGACGTGAACTACAAGGCCCTCTATCACTGGCTCTCTTCCCTCCCCAGGCTCGACTCCCAAAATGTCCACTTCTCATGTGGCTCTCCAGCAACACAGCATGCCTCTGATTCTTTTGCACACACCGTAGTCTGTGCCTTTATACCTTTATACCTGTAGTTCTCGCCTGGAATGCTTTTTCTATCTCATCTCTTCTCATAGCTGCTTCAAGACTTTGTAGACAGCACCAAGCCAGGCAGTGTTCTTCCTAACTCCTCTGTCTCTCTTCCTACACATCTTGGGTTGGGTGCCCTCCCTCTATACCTTTCCGATACCTGTTCCTAACTCATTATATTTACCATATTGTGAGTAAAAAGTCATGATCACTAGCCTGGGAGGATGCCTTGAAGCCAGAGGATGGTAGTTCATCTTTGAAGTACCTATACTACTTTGTGCCTGGCATTGAACTGAAATGGGAGCAGTTCATTCCTAGAAGCAGTAAAAATCTATTTACAACCAGATTTGGTAAATAAGATGTAAGAATTAGGGCTGAAATAAAATTAGGATATTTCTGAAGAGGAGTTTTTAGAGATATTTTGAATGGTAGCCACATCTGTGGAAGAAGCGAATCTGCTTCTGTATACAAGTTTTGGTAAGTTTATTAAAAAACGATAAAAACTTCTTTATTATTTACTGAAGATCATCAGAGAAAATGAACTGTTTCACACAGGTGAATTTTACAGATAACTTAAAATTCTCTTTTGAATATTAACATTTACTTTTAAATTGAATTAAGTGGTACTATTTATGTAATGGATTACTCGCTTCTGTTAATTAATTTATTCATAATTTGGGGCAGCAGTTCTTCATCATTTAATTGGTTTGTATCAAACAACTTTAGGGTAGGACAACCATTGACTTACTTCGTGGGTCCATTTGCAACTAATTTTGGAGATTTTATCAAGGAAAAAAGAAAACATTATTTAAAAGTCTTCATGGTGTATTTAAAACAAATATATGAGACTATTCGTCTTTTAATAAACAACATATCAGTTTTTCTTTATGATCCAAGATCATCATTATGAACTTTAATTATTTTACGAGGTGCAATAAAATGCTTAGGGGCCATTGAAGTGAATTATATTTTTCTGAATTTTTTCTCATAGTTGTCACATGTGATTTTTTTCTGTGTTAGTGAACGTATCTCTGGAAGCCTGTATTTTTTTTTTCTGAATTATGACTTCTAATCTATTAACACTGTAGAAGCCAGATAACCGAGTTTCTTAGAATTGCTTGTAGTGAAAGTATAAATAGGCCCTGTATAAAGATTTAAATGGTTTTCATTTCTAATAAAGTATACATCTTTTAGTCCACAGGTTTTGAGGGTTTTTTTTGATGCTTACAAGAGTCTGTGTTGATTAAGGTAATCAGATAACTGATATATCACAAAAACTTGGTTATTTATGTTAATGATGCCAGAGATAGAGTCCATGAAAAACCACAGATAAGTCCTAACCTTTTTTCTAGTCATTCCTTGGGAACCACAGTACTTAGGAACAAATTGACTCAGTTTCTTCAGTCCACCAAATCCTCACTGAAAGTTTGAGGCTAGTAGTGTGCTGTGCGACTTAGAGCTTCCCAGAGTAGTACTTCCCAGAGTAGCCTGCCCAGAAGAGTTTAGAAGAGTGTTTCCTAAGCTTTTCACAGTGATATTAAGCCAGAGATAAAAATAATAAAAGCCAGTCTTTGTTGAGTAAAGCTTACATAGTGCACCTAGAGCAACCTCACTGTGCTAGGACCTCAGGTGTGGATTAACTCATATAATCCTTCCAATAATTTTATGTAGTGTTGTAGTACTTATCACTGCCAGCCCATTGGACACATGTGGGGATGAGACACAGAGGTTAAGTAATTTTCCTGTAACAGGATTAGTCACACACCTGTAAGGAACACAACCGAGTCATCCCCCCTGCTCCCGTGCCCTTGCTAGGGCAGTCCGGCCCCAGAGCCTGTGCTCCTAACTACTGTGCTACCCTGCCTCTTATGAGCTGGACAGCAAACAGAAAAAAACAGGCCTTGGACTGTTTATAATTGGCCCTCCCCCCGGGTTTTTCCTCTCAGCCATTTGTTTCCTCAGAGGTGCCAGAGGGTATATAAAGTCACAGATAAATAGAATGCGTCTTCTCGAAGCGTCATTTAATCTATTTTTTAGATGGACTCCTGTTACACAGGAGTGGATTAATCATAATCCCTAGCTCTGACACACTTTAGTTGTTGGCATATGAATGACTAAATTAATTTTTTTCTGCATTAAGTTCCTGGAAACTACCACCAGCCCTAAAACTAGAATCATGATGGTAATGTACATCTACCTATTATTGATCTTGCCTTCTTCTATACCCCTTCTTCTCTAACCAAAGATAATCACCATCCTGAATCCTCCTTTCACCATTTCCTTACTTTCATTTTTATATAATTTCATACCCCTTTGTATTTCTAAAAAACATGTTTATTATGATTATTTTTTACTTTATTAAAAGGATAGGATGCTATATATAATCTGTTGAGATTTGTTCCCCCCCGCCCATATCACATTGCTAAGATTCATCTATATTGTTGCCCAATGTTGCAAAACACTCACTTTGGTTCTATTTAATATTTTTTTCTGTGAATATATTATACTATTCATTTGTTCTGTTGATGGGCGTCTGGTTTTTTTCCCAGGTTTTTTGCTCCAGTAAACAGGACTTCTAAATACATGCTTCTACATGTCTCCTATTGATTACTTGTAAGAGCTTCTTTTATACACACACATACACAGTATGTACATCTAGGAGACGAATTGCTGTATTGTAGGGTATGTGGCTGTTTAACTTCATCAAGTAACGCCAAATAGTTTTTCCAAAGTGGTTGTATCAGTTTATACTCCTACCAGCCAAGTGCGAAAAGTCCTTTGAAACAAACATCCTTTCTAAAACTTGGTATTATCAGACTTTAAAATTTTTGACAGCCAAATGAATGTAAAAGAGTATCTCTTAAGTGGCATATCCCTGACGACTAATGAAGTTGGGTCTGTGTGTAGTTTATTGGCCTTATGAGTTTCTGCTTCTGTGAAATATCTATTACCTGTGGAAGATACTTTGCACATTACTTTTATATTAAACAGTTTGCTCTATGCACAATGCAATTTACATGGATTTTAAAGATAACACTTGAGAATTGAAAAATTCGGGTTTGCATCAGGTTCCCCACTAATGCTCATTTACTTCTTGCCTAATAGTGGCAGTTCCATTGAAAAGTTTGAGAGTAGTTGAAAGTTAGCTGGATTAAAGTAGCAGCTGAAGCTGATGAAGGAGGGGAGTCAGTTTTTCTGGTTTGAGGCCCAGTGGAGTGTTGAAAGGCTAACATGACTCACAGGAAACCTTCCTTACGCCTTCGTTTTCCTTGCCGGCTGAGAACCCAGGAACTTTCTAGGTCAGGCTTAGACTCTTGTTTTCTTCTGGTGTTTGATGAGTTTATTTAGTTTGTTAGCAGAGAAATCCATTTCACCACTGGTATAGGTAAAAAAGAGGATTTATTACTTTGCAGAATTTAAGGAAGGTTATAAAGTGCCAAACCACAGAGCAGAGAGGCAGCTGGAGCCAGGAAGCCAAACCACACCAGGATTTTCTATTTGTGCTTTGCTTTTCACTGTTGATTTCATTCTTCTAACTGCAGACCAGTTGATTATCTTCCTCCGAGGATTACATTTTAAACAACACAAAACAAACAAAACCCTTAAGTTTTGGAAACTTGTTTTGTTTTGATAAGCTATTTGGAGATTATTATAGATTTTATAACAATTATTAAAAAATAGTCCTTCAAAACTTCCCATTCTTACTCAATGGGCAGGCAGTGTTAGGAATATAAAATTTCTTGTCTGCCTGTTGAGAACAGGGAACGTTACTCTGTTCTTCAGTGCCTGTGCCAGACAGGGGTGGGTAGAGAGAAGGTTGTGTGTTTGTCACGGTCATCAACTCTCATTATCCAGACTCTTGAAACAGCAGTGCGTTCATTATCCCATACTAATCCCATCCTTCTGAGAATCTACCATTTCCCCATCTCTGCATCCACCTTGTCAACAATCTTGGAGCTCCAGTTCCTGCCCTTTGGAGTGTATTCACATTGGCTTCTCACAGAGGAGAGGAGTCTGGGAGCAGGGAGGATCCTGGAGGTAGAGGCCGTGTCCTCCACAGATTGTGCACAGTTTAGTGTTGTCCCTTCCCTCATATAAACTGTAGGACTCAAGTTCCTCTGACACATATCCAAAGAGAATAGGTGATTTGAAAATGTGTTTCACCTTTTCTCATTTCAGCCAATGAAAAACTGGAGGACAGAGGGAGGATATCATAAATAGATTTTATGTCCTCTTATTTTCATTAGAACATTCCTTATTAAAAGAATTAATTTTAGAACATGTAATCAAATAGGTTATGGTAATCAATGCCCATTGTTAGAGATGCAGGATAATTTGTATCAATTGATCTCCCTGCATGGTATCATAATCCTCAATATATATTTTACTTTTGTTATTATTAGGGAGGCAGTATGTAGAATGGAAAAAATATAGACTTATTGATTTTCTGACCTTAGGCAAATTACTTCTCTGAACAGCTGAAACTTTCTCACCAGTACAATTGTATTCATGATCCCTATCTTACAAGAGTTTTTGTAAGATTTAAATGAAACAACATATGTAAGCACTTAGAAAGGCACCTGGCTCACAATTATTTTTATTAAACCACCTCACTTTTGTTAGGTTTTTTTGAGTCCCTAATAGGTGACGGTAGTGTACTTCCAGTATAATAATGATTTTGAGCCACACTGCTTGGATCGCTCTCCGGGTCTTATTATTTGCTACCCGTGTGATATTGGGCAAGTTGTTTAACATCTCCATGCCTCAAGTTGCTTTATCTATAAATAGCAATGACAGTAGTACCTACCTCATCGAATTGTTGGGAGGATTAAATGAATTAGGACTGTGAAATTGTGAGATTATTAGAACACTGCTTGGTACATAGTGTGCACTCAAGTAAGTGTAGGTATTATTATTGTTGTTATCAATAACAATAATAGTAACAGTAACAATAGGAATAGTAATGATAACAATTGTAACAACAGCAATAATAATAATAACAGTACTATGTATTGTGTGGATGTGTGTATGGCTGGGGGTGGAGGGAGACACAAAAATACCCGTGACACAGTTTCTGCACTTATAATTTGGTAAAGCAAATGCAGCAGACATAGGTAACGCTATAAGCAGAATGTGGAAAATGGGGATAGAGGGTTACAACCCAAATGCCATAGGAATTGAGAGGTCATCATTCTGAAACTAGGCACCTTTCTACCTCTCTTCCCACAATTATTTCATTTTCTTAGCATAGTAGAAAGGCTTTAGAGTTTTATTTGGATTTTAATCCAGTGCTGCTATTTATTTACCATGTAAGTTTGATTAAAAGACTTGAACTTTGCCAAAATGATACCTACATTTTAAGGTTGTGTGAATAAATAAATAATATCAATAAATTAATATATGTAAGAGCTTAGTTCAGTGACTGGCACTTGCCTCCCTTTTATTGTATAGAAGGTATTATTATGTTTCCCTGTGTTCTTGACTATCTAAGAGTTATACAGGATGTAATATATAAGAAGAAATAAAGGATTTATAATTTTTGCTTCTGTTGGTTTGCCTAAAACTAGTTATAGAGTTCCTGGTTTCATGTAATGGTTTTATTTTCTCCCTGGGAAATGATGAGAGTGTTTTAATCCAGAATGGCTCCTGATCAGCTTTGTCTGTAGTTATTTCATATACTCTGTTTATTTGATGTGATTATCTTGTTACTAAGGAAATTCATTGAGATGAGTGTAAATAGTTACAGCTTTATGATTTAAGTATTGCTTTAAAGTATCATACGCAATAATGTATTAGTTTTCTATTGCTGTCACAACAAATTAACAAATTTAGTGGCTTAAAACAACACAAATTTATTATTTTACAGTTCTCACTGGGCTAAAATCAAGGTGTTGGCAGGGTTGTGTTTTTTTGGAGGCTCTAGCGGGGAATGGATTTCCTTGCGTTAAAAGCTTCTAGAGTCCATCTGCATTCCTTGGCTCATGGCTCCTTCTTCTACCTTCTAAACCAGTAATGTTGTATCTCTCTGACTCTTCTTTTGTGGTCACATCTCTATTTGGCAACAGTTTGGAAAGGTTCTCCCTTTAAAGACTCATGTGTTTAGATTGGACCTGCCTGGATGATCCAGGCTAATCTTCCCATCTCAAGGTACTTAACTGTAATCGCAATGCAGAGTCCCTTTTGCCACAGAAAAGGAAAAAACCTTTTCCTGTACTCAATACTTCTGACAACAAATGTGGGTTTTTTTCTCCCATCGACCAATTCTCTAATTCTTCAGACACAAACAGGATATCCTATGATTAAATTTAGTGGCTAACTACCTGGAGTTAGTGTACCTGGAGTTAGTGTAGACCCTACAGGTTAAGGGCTCGGTCCCAAAAGATTACTCTCCTATTCCCCTAACCCCCATTTCAGACACTAGTCTCAAGTCCGGGTTGTTACCTTGTACTTCTGATTGACCAGAAGCCCAGACCAAAAAATATATATTTCTTAATATATTACCATATCACACAAAGTAAGGTGACCGATTTATAGGTTCCGGGGGACTAGGGCATAGACATTTTTGGGGAGCCATTATTCTGCCTACTACATTTGGTGATAGAATCTAAAAAATGGTTCAAATTAAAAAATAGCTTGAGAGCACAAAGACCACAAAAATGTAAGCAATAATTTATAAAATGTCAAAGAAACCTTTTCTCAACTAACTCACAACCTTTGTGCATGGTCAGTGTTTGAAATAATCGATCAAGAATTGCTAGACTTTTTTTCCAATTGTACCAGAGATAGTGCATCCTTTGGATGAGCTGGATCTCCATGCTTTGAAAGAGATAGTGCATCCTTTGGATGAGCTGGATCTCCATGCTTCGGTCATGCTAGAGAATTCACAATACTATCCCCTCTGCTGGGGCAGCACAGCAGTTCATGTTCCCTTTCTCTTGGCCTCAACAACTTCTCTGCATTCTTCAAGTCTCAGGTGAAATATCACTTCATGAGTAAAACCTTCCATGAAGTCTCAGATTAGGGTATGTCCCATCCTACTTGTTTCTTTACTGTTTTTCTTCACTGCTGTATTGTGAATTCCATGAGGGCAGGAGTTTTGTTTATTATTTCTTTTTATTCCCAGAGCCTGACATAGTGTCAGGAACTTACTAGTTACTAAAAAAAAAACCATTTGCTGAATTGAACTGGGCACCAATAAGAAGATGGAAGTAAAAAAGTCACTGTGGGTTGCTGAAGTTGCCTGCCAGCTGGGACCATTTCCACGAAGCAGGCAAGAATTCCCACATGGTCCGGCCTCTAGGCAGAAGTCTTGGAGTGGTGTTCTACTGCAAAGGCTACCCCATCTCCTGAAAAAAGACACAGGTAGAAACTTGATTTGATCATCCCTGAGCTAGATTGGTCCCTTCGATAAGGCTGCAGTTTCCAGGTGTGCTTCGTGCAGTCCATAGGTACAGTTACCTTCAACACCTCAAGTGGCTCTTCTTTTTTTCTCCATAGGTGTGTGTGTGTTAAGGTTCAGTAGCCAATCAAGGCACTGAATGCTGGTCCCTTCAACTAGCATCCATTTGATTTTTTGCTTAACTCTTACTTTTCTAGAGGATCTGATACTGGCAAGGTTTCTATCTTATTGGTTGTGGGCTAATATTGTGATGATTAAAGTTGCCAGGTATTGCAGAGAGTTGTATACCTCATTACTGTGGACAATATTTATTAAACTGATTGGAGTATGTTAGGATACATTTGCACACAAAATTTCAAGTAAAATGTAAAATAATTATAATTCTATAACTTATTTGATTCTATAATAACTGAGCCTGTAGCTATATTACCTACTATAAATATATGAGGAAATATAATATTAAAGTCATATTGAATGATCACATAAAAGGCCAGGTATTTATAAAAAGAGATGTGGTTAGAATCAACCAACCTGTATTTTTGCAGCAGCATCCATTTGGTTAGAGAAAGAAAAAAAAAAGGGATGGACCCTTCATTTTGAGATTATTTTACATGATCATGTAGGAGGGAGCATAGTGAGCTAGCAAATGTGCTCTACTTAGTGCCAGAGAGTTTTTATTTTGTACTCGATTCTGCCACTTTTGAATGTCAGTTAAGCACCTCATTTCACCTCTCTCAACCTCAGTTTCTTTGCCTGTAACCCCACAGCACTGATCAAAAATCAAATAAGATAGGGTACAGAAGAGTTTTTGTAAGTTGCAAGGTACTATAAAAACAAAGTATTCTGATGGGGTCCATTAGCATGAATGTAATAAATAAATGATGATGATGGATGTCCCATTGGCAAGTCCAGGGAGTTTAAGTCAGCAGTTTGGAAACCTTGAATTGTCAACAGAATCACAGTGCAAAGGCTGGGGCAGAAACAAAAGAGGGAAGGTGAGCTGTGAACCTCAGTTAGCACAAGGATTCAAAACGAGGCATCAAGAAGTCTTCCAAAGTTATTCTTTGCGTTTCCTTCTGGTCCCTTCACTTTCCTGGTTCTTTTAAGAAAGAACAGAAATTTAAAAATAGATTTTTAAGTGTTAGAAAAGTTACTATGTACAAAAATGGATAAAAAAGAAAACAAAATAAAACAAAATGTCATACAATCCTTCACAAATTCTCATTAATTTTAAGGTTCAGTTAATCAGGCATTTTGAACCATCAGTCAATTTAGTCGTTGACTCCTTAACTCTTTTCCTAGTATCCTTTGGCTCTAAGCCTGTTCTTGTTCCTGCAGAGTCAGAATAGAACGAAACAGCTCCAGGAACTAGCAAAGTTGGGAACGCCCAGAGGTTGAAGTTCATTTCAGTTGAAAATACGGTGAGTTACAACTAAAGTGATTGAATGTAATCTGGTGGGTTACACACTGGATCTAGACCAACACTAAGCTTGCTCCTCTTTAAACTTGTTACATTGTTATAGTATACTACATAATTGATTAGCTTTCTCTCCCGTCTAGTCTAAGTTCAATATAAAGTATTGTGAAGACAAGTAGAGAAAAAATATTCTGCTAATTTCACAAGTATCCTGTTCCATTATTTTGTATAGTAATCATAAATAGAATATGTAATGGGTGTTATAATTTATAGGGCAATTTTTGGAAAAGCTTGCTTAATTACGTCATTAAATACAAGACTGTGGTATTTATGAACATGCTTCTAGCATTGTATTTTAGAAGGCTGACATCTGAAACCCTAGATGCCTGTTCCTTGGTGGGATTTTCTAGTTCTATATGTCTGGAACATCACGGTCAGTTCATTTGGGGTTGACCAGGCTCTAGATAAAGTGGCTCTTCCAGTTCAAATTTACATTTATACTTGAAAATAAATGTATTTATAATGAGAACTGTCACTATTAAATTTGACAGCTGGTCACAGTAAGACCATCTCAACAGACAAATCTACTTAGGAAATACGAGATCTGAAATTACTTGATGATTCTAGAACAAGAGCAAAACAAATTATATGTCCCCACCTCCTTCATGACACCCTTTCTTCTACTTGTGGTATCTGCCTTCTGAGGAGTTAAGGCTGAGCCATTGATGCATTCAAGGACTCTTGCTCCTATATAGGACTGGAGAAACTTAGCAAGCTTCCTTTTTCTAAAATTTATATTGCCCAGACAGAGCAGACCTCTATCACTCTTTCAAATCCTATTTCGATATGCA
The DNA here is from genome assembly GCF_000325575.1 of Pteropus alecto. Taxonomy (NCBI): domain Eukaryota; kingdom Metazoa; phylum Chordata; class Mammalia; order Chiroptera; family Pteropodidae; genus Pteropus; species Pteropus alecto. The sequence continues at coordinate 193,144 of NW_006436543.1, read as the reverse complement.
TTGTAACTTATTTTACATTTTCATTTTAAAGTTGAATGCTTTCTGGTGGTATTTGGGTTGATACATTTCCAAGTTACACCTTAGAATAATTTCTTTTTGTAGTCCATTATAGTTAGTTCCTCCTGATGCAGATAGGCTAATAGAAGCTTCAGAAAGGCCTGTTTCCCTGGTGGCATTTTTTACCTTTGCAGCAATTTAGCTAGCCCATATTGATTTACATACTGGAAAAACAAAGATGGATAGGACATTATTTTTGCCTTTTAGGAGCCTACAACCTACCTGGGCAGCCTAACACATATACTAAGTAGAATACAGTGTGAAGTGTTTTATATTAGATCAGCAATCTTAAGTGTTTTTCTCCATTATAAACCCATTTATTTAGTTTTCTGCCAGGAATTATATATTTTGAAAGATTTCGAAACCCCTCTGAATTGCAGTTATTGAGTAATAATGAATTTATTTTCTCTCTCTTCTAACTAATCAGACACCAAAGCTTCTGATTAACAAGAGAAAATGAATGTTAACCACACTTGATTGGCATAATTATAACTGAAAGCAATAAATGTGATGTTTCGTTTTTTTCTGAACAGCCTTATGGGTGAACGTAGGGTTTCTGTTAGGTGTAAAAAACCTTTTTATTATAGGAATGTTCAAATAATAGTAGAGACTATTACTTAACTGTGATGTACCTATCACCCAGTTTCAATTATTATTTAACTCATCTTGTTTCATTTACGCTTCTCCACTTCACCTCTCCTGGATTATTTTAAAGTAAATCTCAGGCATTATATGATTTCATGCATAAATTTCATTCAGTATTAATCTCTAAAAGCTAAGGGACTTAAAAAACATAGTAATAATAATACCATTAGGTATTACATTATTCTAAAACATAATAATACTGTTATTCCACTGAAAATTAACAATAATTCCTTAATGTCAAATATCTACTCGTGTTCAAATTTTCCCAATTATCTCATAATTTTCTAAATAGTTTATTCAAATTGTGAACGAAGAAGGGGCTACATAGCAGACCTGACAAGCTCAGGAGGCTACATGGCAGGCCTGATAAACTGTGACAGTAACCACATAGGATGATCTGATCATAAATCTCTAAATGGGCAGGTCATAGTGGATAGTCACATCCCAGGCCTAAAGTTTCCTTAGTTTTGAGACCACAGAACTTAGCATTGTTATCTTGTTGCTCACATACATGTCTATTATGTTAAGTGTTATCCTGTATCCACACCAGTGTAAAAGAGGTATTTCTCTGTTTTACTTTTTATACGATCTGAGAGATTTCCCAGCTTTGCTTTCTCTCACCTCCTTAATCTGCCAGAGGATTTCATGTAACCTTCTTTACCTTTTCCTCCTTTGATTCTAAACGTATAAAAATAACTGCCAAATTACCACTCTCAAGAGCATTTTCTAAATCTGTTGTGATTGTGTTTCTGGGCATGTCCTCAGTTATTGGCTCAAATAAACTTCAAATTATTCTGTAGTTTCTTTTGTTGACAAAATCAAGATGCTCAAAAGGCCCATCCATTTCAGTGGGTTGTTATTTCTACATCTTTCTTCTGTAGGCTTCCTCTTTCTCTTGAAGGTTATTTTTGAAGAAATAGTTCATTTGTCATGTAGAGTTTTCTACATTCTGGGTTTTGCCCATTGTATCTTTCTGGTGGGTTTACAGTATTTTCTTCTCAGAATGATGTTTTTAAACACATAAAAGTAAAATACATCAGATTATAATGGAAACCAATTACATTTATTTAGGTATTAAACTATAAAAATGCATTGTTATATATATTAAAATATGTGCTTTTTTTCCTTAAACATATTAAAAAGCAAGGTCTCATAGTGGTTTTTAACATGATTTTGGAGCAGTAATGAATGTAAATGATATTTTGAAATTTCAGCAACAGTTGTTGTATGATATAAAAATTTCAGAATTCTTTGGTGGCAAACTCATAGGTACTCCTAGTATTACTATAGTTTGGTGGCTATGTTCATAATTAAAGACAATGCTAAACTTTAGTTAAATGTTACTGAAAATCAGTATGTATTTTTTTTTCCCACCCAAGTTCATAGATTCCCCCCAGATATTTTCATGGACCTGGTCCATGGACCCCTGTTAAAAATCCCGTGGTCCTATTTTTTTTTTTTTTGTGGCAAGAAAATTTCATAGATATTGTGTACAGCCCTGACGAGGTATGTAATATTTGCTCGTCTCTCTCTTTGTTGTATTAGGAGCTATTGAAGTTTATTGCTTAGATTCATTATTTTACTAGGGTAAAGTGTTATTGTATTTCTGTCATTTCATTTTTATTTATTATCCACATATTTCTGCAGAGACAAACTTCCAGTCATCAACTCATTACCGCGAGGTATAATTTGTATAGGAAGGGAAGGATAAATGTTTGCTTTTTTCTCCTTTATTTATTAATTTTCAAAATCATAGTTTGGTTCTCTAGTCTCCTCCAAAGGTGACCAATGAATTTTAGTTTTAAAAACTTTAAGTATTGCAATTAACTCATGGATTTAAACACATAGGAGATATTTCATTACAATTGTTTGTATTGATGCTCAGATGTCTTTTTGTCATGACTCCAGTAGTCTTTGATAGCTTTCTAGCCACTTGGTGTGACCAGGGGTCCCAACCTTATTTTGTGCATTTTTTTGCCCCAGGTCTGGAAGCAGTCATTCTCTAAGGAGCCCTAGTTCTTTTTAGTATGAAATATTATTTAGCTGCCATATTCTAGGCACTAGGAATGTTCATGATTGTTGGTTGGTCATTGTTTCAGGGCTTTTCAGTGGACAGAGATAGGAAATATATACTTAAAAATATATAAAATGCCTTATGAGTTAATTTTAACTTTCAATAAAGTTGAGAAATATAGGATTTTAACTTAATTTTTAATCTTACACCTTCATCTTTTTTTTCTGTACCAAAAATTAATACATCAATATAATGTTTTGTTTTTTTCCACAGTATATACACACAGTCTCAATATCAATACCACTTCTGCACAATTTAAGATATTTTACAGTTTTTACTGTTCCTATGGTATATTCTGTTAGGAATGTACTGTTAAAGCAGTGTGTTTTAAAGTCACTTGAAATAATTCTTCTCTATTTTGTTTTGCCACCAACTTAAAACATACTTGTTTATTTAAATTTTGTTTTTTTATTTTAGATGTGGCTTTTTTAAAATTAATTTTTGTTTTATAATTATGTAAAATATTTATGTGGCTTCTCAGCCAAATCTATAAAACAAGGTATATTCAGACATATATACCTTTTACTTTGCTCTCTTTCCCGACATAGGTATCTTTAAAAACAGTTTTTTTAAAAGTTTTTTATCTTTCCATTTAAAAATATTAACAAATATAGGTAAACGTTAGCATCCCCTCTGATTTTCCTCCATATTTGCTTCCTTTTTCAGTATATCCTGGCAGTCACTTTATAGCTGTGTGTAGAAGTGTTTGCCTTGCTACACAGTACTTGTGTTGTTTTTATTCAGCAAGTTCCCTATTGTTAAACATTTTGATTTTTTTCTTTAGTCTTTTACTATTATATATAGTGCAGCAGCAAGTAGCCTGTATGGATGCCTTTTGTATTTTTGCCAAAGTATCTCTGAGATACATTCCTAGAAGTAAAATTTAGAAATTGTGCCCTCCCCCCCGACACCCCCTTGCCCCAAGCCATGGTCAGAAGTACTGTTAAGCTTTTTTGAAGTGTCAAAAGGACCTCCTGAATAGCCCATAGATTGCTGTCACTAGTTTTATGGATTCTTAGAGTTGAGAGGCCTCAGAATCAGAAGCCTGCTTTAGAACTTTGCTACTCAAAGTATGGTTCATAGAACAGCAGCACAGGCATCATCTGAGAGTTTGTTTGATATGCAGAATCTCAGGCTTCTCTTCAAACCCATTGAATGAGAATGTGCAATTTAACAATGTCCTCAGGTGATTCATATCATATTAAAATTTGAGAAGCACTGATCTGGAGCTGTGCTCCTCAATACTATAGCCGTAAGCCACATGTGGCTATTGAAATTAAACCAAATTACAGTGAAATAAAGTGAAAATTTTGTTCCTTTTTCACACTATAAGCCACATTTCAAGTGCTCAATAGCCACTTCTCAAACATTTCCATCACTGCAGTAACTTCGGTTGCACAATGCTGGCCCATGGCTATGCTGTCCAGTATGGTAGTTGTCTGTAGCCACAAATGGCTATTTAAATTGAAATTGCATAACATTTAAAATTCACTTTTTCATTCACATTAGCCCTTTTTCAAGAGCTTACTTGCTACATATTGCTAGAGGCTACTCTATTGGATGGTACATGTGTAGAACATTTCCATCATCGCAGAAAGTTCTATTGGACGGCTCTGGTAGAGGGGTTTCCAAAAGGCTGGGCAAACCAGATTAAGAAAGGAGTGAAAATTCATTGAGTGTTTGAGGTGGTAGATACTTTTATATACATCAGTTAACCCTTAAACAAGTGGTATTATAGCCATTAAAAAAACAAAACAGTTTTTGAGACAATGCTAACTTCTTCAACTTCATAACACTACTAAGAAATAGAGTCACTCTATCTCTTTAAAGTCTACTGTACTTTCCACTGTGTTTAGAAGGAATACTCCTTTCCCATTAGAATACATCTGGGGTGGAGTCTAACCAAACCAAACCAAACCAAACCAAACCCAAACAAAACAAAACTGCTGCAAACCACTTTAAGGGTCTCACCATCTATATTTGTCTACTTGAATTTTAACATTATAGCATCTCAATAATTAATTGTAGCATTTGTTCATTAATTTAATAAGCATCTACTGAGCACCTGCTATGACTAAGACATAATCCAGTGGGGAAAAAGAAAACAAATTTCCTTTCTCTACTTGCCTTCCTTTATAAGGTAATATAATATGTACACACTACTGCATTTTCTGTTCTTTGAAATTTGGCTCTCTTGGCCACTTTGAATATCGAGTATGCCTTCATTACATAAGGATGTGTGTTCTTTGAAACTGCTAACTAGCTACTTATGTGTGTTAGAATTAGATGACACACTAATGACTAAATTTTTGAACCATTGAAATGTAGATATTGGAAGAATATAATAGGTCAGCCAGGCTGCTTGCTACTCACTATGTGAATAAAACTACTTGTTTATTTTCTAGTTTACTTCCAATATAATTTAAAATGCTCCAGTAATAGACACTAGATAATCTATGCACTAAATATGAGGATTTGGTCTAAATGAATATTTTTTCTCAGATATGTAATAGGATTTTTCTAGGAATGCTGGTTATTATTCTGTACCAGGTATTTACAGGTGGCAGATGTAATGGATTTTTAAATCTCCCCAGAGTAGCTATGCTCCATAGAAGTCTTTTAGCTCTAATACTAAATCCTGCCTTTACCTGACAATGTGCAATCTAGCAGCACAGAGTTATTGAGACATAACGTGAAGAAAATGCGTGATTTGCATTCAAACAGTTATTTGGAACTCCTTTTTTTCTTCAAACAAAAGGGAGAAAATAATTGAGTGGTTTGCCATCCTTATTGCATATTAGGCTCATCTGGGGGGATTTTAAAAGAGACTGATGTTTGGACCCCACCTCCTGATAATGTTATTCAACTGGTTTGGTCTAGAGTCTTCGTGTCATTTTTTTTTTTTTTTAAGCCCTCAATGATTTTCTACCCAGGTAGAGGACTACTGGTCTAACATGATACTGCAAATGAAGAAGAGCTAAATAAATGAATCGATCCCATGATTGTGTCTTACGTATATTTTATGGAAAACTAGTATTTGAATTAGGTCAAAACCCATATTAAAGCCTTTCCTTCATTCCTGAATTTTTCTGGAAATTGTTCACATTTCTGGTCTTTGATCAAGGGTCTTGTCCTTCGTGAACCTTCTCCAGGAAGTTTGACCCTTCCTTCTCCTTGGCCACATACACAACTCTATTTTCATACTTTCCCACTTCATTGTGGTTCTGTGCTGTGAGATCTTTCTCCTCAACTAGACAGAAAGCTCCTTGGCATGTACAGCAATGGCACATACCCTTTAGGCACTTAGATGTGCCAGGCACTGTGTAATCACGGAGGATGTAATGTCCTTGTCCTCCTGGAGCTCAGAGTCTCAGGCAAAGAACTACAAGCAGTGTTGCAGGTGCTAGGATAGAGTGATGTGGTATTTTTTCAGGGCACATGGCATGAGCTTCCTGATCTGGTGTAGGAGGAATTTGGTCTGAGACTGGGAAATACATAGGTCTTTAAATTTCTATACTCCTTTTGCTTGGCACATATTAGGCACCCAACAAACTTTAGTGAATATGTGACTGGAGAGCTTACTGACTTAATAAATGAATAAGAGAAGATATATAGGGTCATTAGAAAGCATGTGCATTAGTGTGTGTTTGGGAATGGAAGGAATGTTAAGATATGTACTTTAGGTTTTCTGGAAGAAAGAAGAGGGGAAATAAAATGCCTTAAAAGCTTTTCTTTTTTCAATCCTTAAATTCATACAATATATCCAAATAGTAATGTAATCAGAAATGACCTTCCTCAGTTTGTCTTTTACCTGTTTTTCTACCTCTGCCCCAAATGATCCCTAACTCTTGTTTGCTCTGCTTTCTGGTGGCCTGGCTCCCACAGCATGAAGCTGCCTTGGGAAACATGTCTTGAAGTTGAACTATATCCTGCCATTGAAGTTCACTTCAATGGAGGTTCCGCTTGAAAAACCATGACAGGATATACCCCACGGTTAGATGCACGTTGCTACTGGCAGCTTCCTTTAGAGAGGAACAGGTCTTGTTTTGGTGTGACGAGTCCCTGGGTTCAGTTTATATCATGTGAACTAGGACCTTCAGGGGAAATGCAAATGCTTACATGTGAAGCCATAAGTAACAAACATTGTTTTGAAGCCTTCAGTATCTCTCTCCACAAGTCTGAGTGTTTTTCTCTTCTTTCTCTTTTTATTCACCTTCCACCCCCTGCAGCCTCTGCGTCTCTCTCCTTCTCTCTCTCATGCTCACTCTTGCACTCTTGTTCTTCCATTATAGATGAGGTCATTATGATTTGGAGCCAAGAGAAGTGCATTCCTGTAACTTTAAATCTCCATACTCAATTTGTGACTCTCCTCTTTTTTAAAAGATGGTTATACTTTATAGTTGGAGGACATCTAGCTTAATTGTGCTGTTTAAGAATGCAAATGTGAGTTTACTGGAGGAATTTTGTCAATTTGTGAATAGGGCTTAATGTTTCTCCACTTTTTATTCTGTTTCAAATTTATCATTGCTTTCAAGTCCATTATGGGATGTGAAAAATGTTCTGACTTTGATTAGGTGCCCTGTACTTTGGATAGGCAACTCGCCCCCGATATACAGGGAAGCACTGTTAATATAGGTAGGAGAGAATTCAAGCCGGACTCCTCCTTTCCTGTCGGCAAGGTGAGGTGCAAGGATCCTTTGAAGAGGGGTTTTCTAATATAAGCTCTGTTATAAAATCATAATGGATAAGTGAAGGAGGCTTAAGAGTGGAAAGGAAGGTGAGGACAAAGAGATACAGAAGTAAGAAGATACCAACTCTGAGGAATGACCTCACTTATCATCCCAAGACATTGTGCTATAGGAGCGACAGCAGATGTTTTAATGGTCAGAAAATTTGGGCATTGCCTCTGCTCCTGTATGATCTTAGGCAAAACAATTCCCTGTCCTGGACCACAGTTTCTTCACCTTAAAAAAGGGGGCATTAGCACCGAAGTTCTGCAAGTCTGAGATTTTCTTCCAGGAAAAAGAGAAGTTTCCTTATATTCTTTAAACAAATTTGAACTTCCTTATCTAGTGTTTTAATAGCTAAGAGGACTGACTTCCTTTGCCTTTTACTGACTGTATGACTGTGGGTGATTTATGGAGCCGCTCTGAGTCTCATGTGCCCCATCTGTAACAGGAGTGTAATAATACTACTTTTCTCAAGGTTGTTGTGAGGGTTATGTTGAGAATATGTGCTGTGATGACACCAGTTGAACAATGAGATAAAGGAAAATTGGAACCCTGCCCTTGGCCAGGTACTCCTCACCATAGGTTTCCGAAGGGAAGTATGTGGCTGGGGTCAATGACACTTGTCCCTCCAAAATGAGTGCACTTTTCCACTCTTTGCCTTTGTAGACTCCTTCTCTACAGGACTCAGTGGTGAATTTCTTTTGCCCAGGATAGGGCAGCCTAAAATCTAGAATCAGTGACTTCTTTAGGAAGAAGTAAGCACAAGAGAAAGTGGTAGCAAACTGGATCCAGTTTGCCTCAGCAGCCTGTGATAAGTAGAGCATCCCTAGAAAGACTACTGCTTCCGTGGGAACAAGTCCTTAACCCTTTGCTCACCTGGGCGAAAATTTTCTTCACTAGCTGAATAAAATATCTTTGCATCTGTCTAGTTTCTGATATCATTCCTTCCCCTTGAAAGTTGGAGGTTCTCCACTCCTTCCTTTTGAGAGTAACAGAGTAAACTACATGGAGTGATATAACCCTTTGAAGAGCCATTTAGCAAAACAAGTAAAATTGAAGATGCTTATGTCCAGCTCCATTCTTAGATAAAAGCAAATGATTCCTTTAAACTTCATGGCACAAATAGAAAGCCGTTACATTTTAGGTGGTTTGAGGTCACTGCTTCCAGCAGATGCCTTAAGTAGTCCCCCGCAAGACATCCTGAGTGCTGAAAGAGACTATATCTTAGGACATCAGCAACCCATTTGTACCAATTTGTTTAAAACCAGAAAGGTCGTAGATAACATCAAGAGACATAAGCGAGAATGTTTGTTTATAAGAGCCAAAAAAAAAGAAAAAAAAAAAAAGGCATATAACCTAAAAATCAGCAAGGGAATGGATAAAGCGACAAAATTACAGAGTGGAAAGGAATAAACTAGAAGTAATGTATCAATATGGATGACTCTCACAATGTTGATCAAAACAGCTAGCTGCAAAAGTATACATATATTATGATGCTGTTTATATAAAACTTAAAAACAAGCAAAACAATGCTATTTATAGCTTAGGGATCCTTACATAAATATCAAAATATATGGAAATGCGTGGAATGATAAATGCCAAGTTCTGGAAAGTAGTTATCCCAGGAGGGCTAAGAGATTGTAGAAAACACAAGGAGTATATGTTACTGTTGCCAGTATTTTATTTCTTAAGCCGCCTGGTAGATATACGAATACAGGTTGATTATACATTGTACTTTATTATATAAGAAATTTAAAAATTAAAAACTAAAGCTGTGAGAGAGTAGTCCAAGATGCTGGAGAGCTAGGCAAGAGTCAGATGCTAAGTTGCCTTATAGGCCATTTTGAAGTTTGGCTTTTATCGAAGGGCAAAGCGAAACTACTGAAAGGTTTTAGACGCGAATGATCCCATTAGATGAACATTCGGAACACTGACTCTTGCTACAGTGTAGATACAGGGTTTGTGGAGAGTGAGAGAGGAGCAGGCAGAGCATTAGGAGAAGCTTGCTGCAGGTCAAACTGTACAGCACTTCCTCCTCGAAAGGCCATGTACTCTTCTTCCAGAGTGTTCTTCCTTCTGTGTTCTCTCTCTTCCTCCCTGTCATTGCCCCTTCATCTCCCTAATTCGTCTTTCTCCTCCAGCCCCGTAAATACTGCTGTTTCCCGGAGTGTCTTTTTACCCTCTTTTCAATTTTAGGTATATGCTATAGTGATTTCATTTATATACCAACTTCAGCTACCACCTTTACACTCATGACTCCTAAATTTGTTTCTTCAGCCCAACCCTTTTTCTCAGCTCCAGACTATTTACAGGACATTTCTTCTCTACTGTCTCACAATTAAACAAAATCTAGCATGCCGTCTCCTCCTGCTGTCAGGAACTTGATTAACCACATTGCTATATATCCAGTTGTCCGATCTAGAAAACTGGATATTATTCTAGATTCCTCTGTCTGTCAACTTTTCACTTTAACCAGTTTCCATGTTAGGAATTAAGAGTAAGTTTTTGGTGCTATGTGCTATGACATACATGTTATGACATATCTAGGGATCCAGAAATGCTCAATTCCTGCCTCGCTAATCCACTTTACTCCTATTCAGAAGATTCTAAAGATCTCACTACTAGCAAGACAAAATACCAACTTTAGAGCATTACATATAAGGCCCTTCTTGATCTGGCATCTGTTGACTTTTCCATCCTCATCTGCTGCTGTTTTTCCTCTCTTCTACTCTGTGCTGCACCTACCCCAACCCAGTTGAAATCCCCGAATGTGCCAATTTGTTTTTAGGGTATATGCTGTTCCCTTCTGCCCGGAATGCCTTTCTTTCTTGTGCCTATCTTACGAACTCTTGAAATTTTCTCTTTTTAAACTAGCGCATATTCACACTTGTCTTGACTGTGTCCTAACTGCTAGTTTCCATGCCTAACATTGTGCCCAGTAGTCTAAACCTTAGAAACACAGAGAGAACCTATTCAGTTTTGTGTCTCCATAGTCAGGCACATGGTAAGTAGATGCCCTACAAGTAATTTTAGGGTTGTCTCACCCAGGAAACTTCCCCTTTTTCTGTCCTTGTGTCAGGATTGTTTGAAGTTAGTAGCATATTATCGAAGTAAATATTCCAGAGAAAAGAATACATTGTAAACTCTTAGAGTAGATATTATGTGTCTTCTGTTGTTTTGGTATTTTCTGCTTTGTTTAGAACAACTCTGGAAAGGAATATGTATACAGAGAACATCTTAAATAAAAGTTGCAGTGTTCTCAATCCTAGTCCCTAAACCTTCCAGGAACTGTCTGCTTCATCATCTGTTAATTACTTTTTTATCTGTCTTCAACTTTTCACTTTTACTGCCTTCTGCTTCTCTCTCAAACATCTTTAAGTTTCTCTGATGCTTTAGCAAGGTAATAATAATTTAAAAATCTGTCCTCAGCAATACTGCTTATTCTCCAACTCTTTCTCCATTCCTGTTTTCCTTTTCATCATTTAAAAAAGAGCAATTTGTGTTAGGTATATTCCCTTGCTCATCTTTTACTCACTTATCCACTGGAATCTGACTTTAGGCATTACCACTAACAAAAAGCTTTTCTTCAAAGAGCTGTAGTAACTTCCAGCTTGCCAGTACAACTGTGTCTTTTAGCTATAATGCCAACACTTCTTTCTGCAATTTTTATTTTATTTTTATTTTTCAATTAGACTTGACATTCAGTATTATTTTATATTAGTTTCGGGATAGTAGTTAGACATCTATATAATTTGCGAAGTGATCCCCTCAATTAGTCTAGTACCTACCTGGCACTATATGTGGTTATTACAATGTTATTGACTATATTCTCTATGCTGTATTTTATATCCCCATGACTGTTTTGTAACTACCAATTTGTACTTCTTAATCCCTTCACCATTTTCACCTAGCCCCTCAAAACCCATCCCATCTGGCAATCATCAGTTTATTCTCTGTATCTATGAGTCTGTTTCTTTTTGTTTGTTTATTTATTTTGTTCTTTAGATTTCAAATGTAAGTGCGATCATATGGTATTTGTCTTTCTCCATCTGACTTATTTTACTTAGCATAACACCCTCTAGATCCTTCCATGTTGTTGCAAATGGTAAGATTTCACTTTTTTTTTTTTATGGCTGAGTAATAATAATATTCCATTGTATATATCTATCACCTCTTCTTTATCTAGTCATCTATGGATGGGCACTTAGATTGCTTCCATATTTTGGCTATTGTGAATAGTGCTACAATGAACATAGAAGTGCATATCTTTTCAAATTAGTGCTTTGAATTTCTTTGGATAAATACCCAGAAGTAGAATTGCTGGGTCATAAGGTACTTCTATTTTTAAATTTTTGAGGAACATCATAGTGGCTGTACCAATTTGCAATCCCACCAACAGTTCATGAAGGTTCCCTTTTCTCCACATCCTTGCTAACATGTTGTTTTTTGATTTATTGATGATGGCCATTCTGACAGGTGTGAGGTGATATCTCATTGTGGCTTTAATTTACATTTCTCTGATGATTAGTGACATTGAGCGTCTTTTGTCTATTGGCCATTGGTATGTCTTCTTTGGAGAAATGTCTGTTCACGTCCTCTGCCTACTTTTCGACTGGATTTTTTTTTTTTTTTGGGTGTAGCGTTGTATGAGTTCTTTATAAATTTTGGATATAAATCTCTTATTAGATGTATCATAGACGAGTATCTTATCCCATTCAGTAGGTTATCTTTTTGTTTTGTTTATGGTTTCTTTTGCTGTGCAGAAACTTTTTTTTTTAAGAAAATGCTTTTATTGTACTCAGAGGTATTTATTTCCCAATTTTTGGAAAGTGCTTTAAGGAAGTGTCCCCATTTTTTCCCCATCTTTATTGAAATATAATAGACAATTAGTTGCTTGTATTTACATTGTACAATTCAATGAGTTTTTCTCCCACTTAGAGTTGGCATACAATAATATACCAGTTTCAGTTGTATAGCATAGTGATCAGAGATCCACATAACTTGCAAAGTGATCATCCCACTAAATCTAGTACCCCTCTTCCCCCTTACATATTTATTACAACATTATAAACCCTCTTCCCCATGCTACAATTTACATCTCCATGTCTATTCTGTGCAGAAACTTTTTAGTTTGATGAAGTCCCATTTGTTTATTTTTTCTTTTGTTTCCCTTGCCTGAAGAGATATATCCAAAAAATTTATGTGTGTGTGTGTGTATGTATGTATGTATGTCAAAGCAATGTCACAGAATTTACTACCTATTTTTGCTTCTAGGAGTTTTATGGTTCTGGAGTTACATTTAAGTCTTTAATTCATTTTGAGTTTATTCTTGTATATGATGTAAGAAGGTGGTCCAGTTTCATTTTTTTGCATGTATCTGTTCAGTTTTCCCAACGCCATTTATTGAAGAGATTGTCTTTATCCCACTGTATATTTTTGCCTCCTTTGGCACAGATTAAATGACCATATAGGCATGGATTTATTTCTGGGCTCTCTATTCTGTTCCATTGATCTGTGTGTCTGTTTTTATGCCAGTACTTTGCTGTTTTGATTACTATAGCCTTGTAGTATAGTTTGATATCAGGTAGCATGATACCTCCTACTTTGTTTCTCTTTCTCAAGATTGCCGTGGCTTTTCAGGGTCTTTTATTATTCTGTGTAAATTTTAGGATTATTTGTTCTAGTTTTGTGAAAATGCCATTGGTATTTTGATAGAAATCTGTAGATCAATTTGGGTAGTACAGACATTTTAACAAGGTTAATTATTCCCATCCATGAGCATGGTATATGCTTCCATTTATTTGTATCTTCTTCATATTCTTTCTTCAATGTCTTAAAATTTTGTGAGTACAGATCTTTTACCTCCTTGTTTAAATTTATTTTTAGGTATTTTATTTTATTTTTTGATGTAATGGTAAATGGGATTGTTTTCTTAATTTCTCTTTCTGGTAATTCATTATTGGTGTCTAAAATGTAACCGATTTCTGAATATTAATTTTGTGTCCTGCTACTTTACTGAATTTATTTGTCAGTGCTAATAGGTTTTTGGTGGAATCTTTAGGGTTCTCTCTATATAGTATCGTCATCTGCAAATTATGACAGTTTTACTTTTTCCTTTCCAATTCGAATGGCTTTTATTTCTTTTTCTTGTCTAATTGCTGAGGCTAGGACTTCCAATACTGGATTGAATAAAAGTGGTGTAAGTGAACATCGTCTTGTGCCTGATCTTAAGAAAAATGCTGTTAGCTTTTCTCTGTTGAGTATGATGTTATCTGTGGAATTGTCATGTTGCCTTTGTTATGTTGAGGTATTTTCCCTCTATTCCCATTTTGCTGAGAGTTTTTATCATAAATGGCTGTTAGATTTTGTCAGAAGCCTTTTCTGCATCTATTGATATGATCACATGTTCATTTTGTTTATGTGGTGGATCACATTAATTGATTTGCTGATACTGAACCAAACTTGCATCTCAGGAATAAAGCCCACTTGATCATGGAGTATGACTGCCTTAGTGTATTGCTGAATTTGGTTTGCTAATATTTTGTTGAGGATTTTTGCATCTCTGTTCATCAAGGATATTGGCCTATAATTTTTTTTTTTTTGTAATATCTTTGATTTGGGAATCAGGGTAATGGTGGCTTCATAAAATGAGCTTGGGAGTCTTCCCTCCTTGAATTTTTTGGAATAGTTTGAGAAGAATAGGTGTTAATTTTTTTTGAATGTTTGGTAAAATTCACCTGTTAAACTATTTGGTCCAGGGCTTTTTGTGTTGGGAGTTTTTTGATTACTGTTTTGATTTCATTAGTAGTAATTGGTTGGTTCAGATTTTCTGTTTCTTTTTGATTCGGTCTTGGAAGACTGTGTGTTTCTAGGAATTTTTCCATTTATTCCAGATTGTCCAATTTGTTGGCATGTAATTGCTCATGGTACTTATAATTTTTTGTATTTCTATGGAGTCAGTTTTCACTTCTCTTTCATTTCTGATTTCATTTACTTGGGTCTTTTTTTTTTTTTTAATGAGTCTGGGTAAAGGTAAATCAATTTTATTTATCTTTTCAAGGAACAGCTCTTATTTTCATTGATCTTTTGTATTTCTTTTAGACTCTGTTTTATTTAATTCGACTCGTATTTTTATTATTTTCTTCCTTCTGCTCATTTTGGGCTTTGTTTGCTGTTCTTTTTCTAGTTTCTTTAGGTGTAAAGTTAGATCGAGATTTTTCTTGTTTCTTGAGGTAGGCCTGTATTGCTATGAATTTCCCTCTTAGGGCTGCTTTCACTATGTCCCATAGATTTTGAGTTGTTCTGTTTTTGTTTTCATTTGTCTCAAGGTATCTTTTGATGTCTTCATTGATCTCATTGTTAACCTATTCATTATTTAGTACATGTTATTTAGTTTCCATGTGTTTGTGTGTTTTTCAAATTTTTTTTTGGTAATTGTTTTCTAGTTTTATATCATTGTGGTTGAAGATGCTTGATATGATTTCAATCTTATTAAATTTATTGAGACTTGTTTTGTGGCCTAACATGTGGTCTATCTTGGAAAATGTTCCATGTGTAGTTGAAAAGAATGTATATTTTGCTGCTTTGGGATGAAATGCTCTAAAAATATCAATTAAATCCATCTAGTCTAGTGCGTCATTTAAGGCTGCTGTTTCCTTGCTGATTTTCTGTCCGGAAGATTTGTCAGTTGGTATCAGCGGAGTGTTAAATTCCCCTATTCTGACTGTATTACTGTCGATCTTTCCCTTTATATTGGTCAATATTTGCTTTATATGTTGGTCTTCTGTTGGGTGCATTAATGTTTACTAGGGTTATATCCTTTTGTTGGATTGATCCCTTAACCATCATGTAATGTCCTTCTTTGTCTCTTATTATAGTCTTTGTTTTAAAGTAGTAAAAGTTTTAAATACTTTGTTCAATATAAGTATTGGTACCCCAGTTTTTTTGTTTGTTTGTTTCTATTTGCATGAAATATCTTTTTCCATCCCTACACTTTCAGTCTGTGTGTGTCTTTCAATCTGAAGTGGGTCTCTTGTAGACAGTGTATGTATAAGTCTTATTTTCTTATCCATTTAGCTACCCTTTGCCTTTTGATTGTAGTATTTGATCCATCTACATTTAAAGGGATTATTGATAGGTACATAGTTATTGCCATTTTATTATTCACATTCTTGTTTTTATCCCCTTCTTTTTCTTAAAGAAGTCCTTTAACATTTCTTATAGTACTGGCTTAGTGAAGAGTTCCCTTAGTTGTTTCCTGTCTGAAAAGCTCTTTATCTCATAATTTTTAATTGATAGCATTGCAGGATAGAGTAGTCTTGATTGTAGGTCCTTGTTTTTTTTTTTTTTAATCACATTGAATATTTTGTGCCAATCCCTTCTGGCCTGCAAAGTTTCTCTTGAGAAATCAGCTGACAGTCATATGAGAGCTCTTTTGTAAGTAACTTGCTACCTTTCTCTTGCTGCTTTTAGGATTCTCTCTTTGTCTTTAACCTTTGGCATTTAAATTATGATGTGTCTTTGTGTAGGCCTGTTCGAGTTTATCTTGTTTGGGACTCTGCGCTTCCTGGACTTGTAAGTTTATTTTCTTCACCAGGTTAGGAAAGTTTTACATCATTATTTCTTTAAATAGGTTCCCAGTCTTTTGTCCTCTCTCTTCTAATTCTGGTACCCCTGTGATACAAATGTTGTTATACTTGACATTGTCCCAGACATCTCTTAAACTTTTCTCATTTAAAAATTTCCTTTTTCCTTTTGTAGCTCATATTGGGTGTTTTCTGCTACCTTGTCTTTTGAGGCGCCGATTCAAACCACTACTTCATCTAATTTGCTGTTGATTCCTTCTAGTGTATTCTTCATTTCAGTTATTGTAGTCTTCATTTCTGAGTCCTTCTTTTTTTATGGTTTCTATGTCCTTATTTATGCTTATGATCTTTTTGTTGAAGTTCTCACTGAGTTCATCTATTCTTCTCCTAAGTTCATTGAGCATCCTTATAACCAGTGTTTTGAACTCTGTATCAGGTAGGTTGCTTGCCTCCATTTTATTTAGTCCTTTTTTCTGGAGATTTCTCGTGTTCTTTCATCGGGACATGTTTCTTTGTTTTCTCATTTTCGCTGCCTTTCTGTTCATTTCTATGTATTAGGTAGATCTGCTATGCCCCCCAGTCTTGGTTGGTGGCTTTATGTAGTAGATGCCCTGTGTGGCCCAGTGGTGCATTCTCCCTGGTCACCTGTGTCGGGTGCTCTAGGAATGTCCCTTATGTGGGTTGTCTTTGCTCTTATGTTGTAGTTAAGCCTTGCTTGTTGTTGGCACGTCAGTAGGTAGGACTGATTGGCTGACTGGCTGTGAGGATTGGCCATGCCCACAGCATATGAGCTGCTGTGTGTGGGCTGACCCCATGGAATGGGATTCGCCCCAGCAGGCTCATGTGTCTGTTGAGACCATGCTTTGGGTGTGCTGCTTGTGGGGCTAATTGGGTGATGCTCTATTGTGGTCTGAAGCTGGCCTTGGGATGTGTTGGTTCTGGGGCTCCTTGAGAGGGGTTCCCACATAGGCCAAGGTCAGCCTCTGCCTGTGACCAGCCCAGGACTACCTTGTAGGAGCTACAAAGCTATTTGTGGTTGGTCACTGCTTGTGCTGGACCTGGAGTTGCATGAGAGAGGCCACGCTGAGAACCGAGGTTGACAGCTACCAATACAGGGTCTGGGATAGCTCAGCAAAATGCCCAGGGTACTCTGAAGCCTGTGACTGCTTGCTGGCAGCCTGTAATGCTCAGCTGATGTAAGAGCCTCTGGCGGTACTTGAGTTAGGTGAGGTTGGGTCCCATGGAGTCACCAGGGTGGGGTGAGTGGTGTTTACCAGGTTAATGCTTTTTCACCAATTCTAAGCCTAGCTACTGAAGAAAGTCTCAGATCACTCTGAGGCCAGCCACCGCCTTCCTTGGGCCTGCAGACCCCCGAGATTTGTCCAAGAAAGACTTCAGTTTGGGTCGAGGCTGGTTGCCTACCAGTGAAAAGTGTCTCTGGTGGCGCTCAAGCCGAGGCTGGCTATTTACTGCTGAGTCTCCTGCTATGCGTAGGGCAGAGCTGGTTGTCCAGCCACCAAAAGTGCCTCTGGCGGTGCGTGCGTTGGGTGGGGTCACCAGGGTGGAGCCAGCCGAGTTCACCATACAGATTCAGAATCAGCTGTGTGCGGGGAGGGCTCAACACAGGAAAAATGGAGCCTGCCTGTGTGCTACAGGAGAGGAGGGCTCAACGCAATGATAATGGTGGTCGTCCAACTCTCTCTCAGAAGCTACACAACTCAGTCTTTTCATGTGTGTCTCTCGCACCTCCTGAGTTGTCGTCTTTCTGCCGGAGCCCATGGTGAGTGCCTGTGAGCGAGCGAGTCTGTGCGTGGGCCCTTTAAGGGACGTCTGGGTTTCCAGGTTCCTTTTGTCTCACTCAAATGGTCGGAATCCCTGCTAATTTTAACAGCCAGGTTTTTGGGGACTCCTCTTTCTGGCACTGGAACCTGGGCTGGCTGGGGAGCTTGGTGAGAGGTTGGGGCCCCTTACTCCTCAGGTTGGACCTCTGTAGCCAAGATTTCTCTCTTGATTCTCGACTGCCACATGCGGGTGTGGGACCAGCCTGTTTCTTGTCTGCGCCCTTCCTACCAGTCTAAATGTGGCTTCTTCTTTATATACTTAGTTATAGGAATTTTGTTCTGCTAGCAGATGGTTCTCCAGGTTGACTGCTCTATAACTTAGTTGTAATTTTGACGTGGTCATGGGAGAAGGCAAGAACAGCGTTTACTTACGCCACCATCTTGTCTGCAACTTTCCTCTCTGCAGTTTTTGTCACTGTAGTATTGACTTCTTTCTTAAAATGTTTTTCCACTCTTAGCTTCTGTGTCATGACACTATCATAATTTGTCTTTCTCTGACTATGGCACTTCATGCTTATATTTGAACATATATAGTAATTTCTTTATCCATTTACATTCATTCAAATCTTTATTGAGTGACAACAAAATACAGGTACTAAATATGTAGTGGAGAGCAAAACAGATATGGTCTAACTTTCTGAAATCCAGAATTTCAACCTTGTATTTGTTATCTATTGCTGTGTAACAAATTACTACAAACTTAATGGCTTAAAACAACACACATTTATTGTCTCACAGTTTTTATGGATAAGGCATCTGGGCATGGCTGAGCTCTGCCCTTTGCCTGAGGGTTTCTCACAAGCTGTAATCAGGGTGTCAGCCAGGGCCGGGGTCTCATTTGAAGCCTTGACTGGGGAGGGATCTGCTTCCAAGCTCACGATGGTTTGTCAGGTTTCGTTTCCTTGTGGACTGCTGGATTGAGGGTCTTAATTCCTTGCTGATTGTTGGCCAGAGGCCACTCTCAGTTCCTTGCTATGTGGGCCTCTTTATGTGGCAGCTTGTTTCATCACAGCCAGAAAGGAAGAGAATCAATAGAGATACTTGGCCAGCAAGATGGAAGTTATAACCTCATGTAATATATTCATGGAAATGACATCTTATAATTTTTATTGTATTCTTATGGTTAGAAGCAAGTCACAGATCCTACCCACACTCAAGAGGAGGAGATTACATGGGGCAAACATACCAGGAAGCAGAGATTTATTTATCGGCCGTCTTAGAGTCTACCTGTCACAAACCTCTTGTTGTTCTTCCCTTTGATGTTCCAGCCACCTCAATTTCTGTTTGCTCTAAGATTGAACTCACTATTCTTCTCTTGCCTAAAACTACATCTTGTCTTGTTTTCCTTGTTCTGGACAGCAGCCTCATATCCCTCCATTCACCTAGTCTAGAAACCCAGAGGTCATTTTCAATACCTCCTCCTGAAATGTATTGGGTTCCTAGGCCCTGTGGAGTCCTTCATATCATTCTCTACTTTCCATTCATGCTGACATGGCTTTAGTTCAGATCTCACTTTGGTCTGGGTCATTATACTAGCCTTCTAACTGACTTCTCTGCCTAGATTCCCTTCTCATCATTCCTTCTCATAACCTTCGGAGTTACTTTCATAAATCCCTCTGTTTAGAAACCTTCATGGCTCCCAGCCATCTTTGGCATAAAGGCCTAACTTCTCAGTGTATCATTCAAAACTTTACAATCCGGCCTCAACCTAACTATTACAAGCTTCTTGCCCACCACTCTCTGCTATTGCCCTTATTCCCCAGGCACACTGGGCCACTTGGTGTTTCCTGAGCCCACCCCTGCATGTTTGTGCCTCTGCATTTGGTTCTAGTTATTTATTCCTTAATTACCTTTTCCCTACTTCTTCCTCAAGAAATCTTTTATATACTTTCAAACCTGCCCGAAAAATTACTTCTTGCATGAAACCTTTTCCAAGTTCCCCCTGCCCACTAACGCCCTCGCTGAGAATTTAATCAGTAGCACCTGTGCGCTCTCTTTGTGCTTGGCTTGCATCACTCTTACATGACTGCTGTTTTGTAGTTTGTTGTCTGCTGTTTTCTAGTTGGTGGTTAAGGTGCCTCTCTCCTTTAAAACACCGAAGGGCAGGGTCTTGGTCTTATACTTCTGTGGATCTAAAGTGCCAGCTTCTAGAGCAGTGAGTCGCAATCCTGGCCGCACAGTGGAATCACCTGGGGAGCTTTCAACATCACCGATGCCTAGGAACCACCCCCAGAGATGATGGTGTCATTGGTTTCAGGTGCAGCCTGATGTAGGCATTTTGAAAAGCTCTGATTCTAACAGGCAGGTAACACTGAAAGCCACTTCTAGCTGAATAAGGAGAGATTCTGGGAGAATGAAAGGAGGCGAACATGTTAAACATTTAATGAATAGGAAGACTTTAAAACTAGGGTTAAAAATCACACACACATAAAACATATGTACACACACTCATTTCAAATAGTATATGACATAGCTAAGTTATCAAAACGATCTCTAAATGGATGGTCAATGAAATGGGAGAATATATATTTTTGTGGTAATGAGGGGAAATTGGAAACGTAAATGTAGTCTCTCAAAATCCAGCACTTTAATTTTTATGCATATAAAGTAAGCAATAAAACGAAATAAAGAACCACCTGAAATAATTAGCAATTCCCTTCTTACTGAGCACTAAAGTGTGTGTTGTGTGTGCTCTGCGTGTTGTGCATTTGTGTCAAAAGATGGTTGTTATACTTCAAATTATTCTGATTTCCTTCTTTACTTTCTAGGAATATTTTGAAAACAATTGCCCTGGGTCAGATGTTGTCCCTATGTATATGTGGAACAGCCATCACCAGCCAGTATTTGGCAGAAAAATACAAAGTGAACACTCCCATGCTTCAGAGTTTTATCAACTATTGCTTGCTGTTTCTAATTTATACAGTGATGCTGGCATTTCAGTCAGGTATGTCAAATGTAGGAATTGACCTTTTCAACAAATTATCGTCATAAAAATTTTTGGCTTCTAGACGTTTGAAAAATAAAACATGACGTAAAACAAAGAACAAGAAATGTGCTGTTTTTATAAAAGTTATTAGAAAATTATGACATCTCTGAATTCCATGAAAGTAGCAATTAGAAATTTATGTATACTCTCTTAAGTTGTTGATTAAAATAAGTAGCACCAAACTTTAACAGTAGAAGTTGTCAAAAAAGTGTAAATGCCATTACAAATTAGGTTTTTTATTTTTCCCTTGTGTTTGATAAAATTGAGAGACAATATTAAAAACAAAGTCTAGAACCTCACTTTCCGAAATACCTGTTTTTAACTAAGTGTAGAATGCTAAACTGGAGCATCAGTTGCATGTAGAACAAGTCTATGTTGTCAGGGAAACAAAGACAAGGAATTGCCAAGGAATTAACATCTTTATCACTGGCTAGTTAAGTTGTTTTAGAATCATTATAGAATGATCATTTCTTAGTAGCTACACAAAAATGGGAAAAACTAGATTCTGACACATTTTTGTGCTAGGCGTTATTTAACTTGTTTAGATTTGTTAACTCATTGAAACCTCCCAACAACTCAAGTGAGTATTGTCATCACCCCCACTTTACAGATGAACAAACTGAGGCATGTAGCACTAAAATAACTTGCTCTAAGTCATCTAGGTAGTAACTAGTGGAGCCAGGATTTCAATCTAGGCAGCCAGCCCCAGAGCCCATGCTCTCATCACCACTCTGCATTAGGGGCTCCTGTTCATGATGACAACCATCATCTCTGCAAGATAATAAGAGTATGGTATTATAAAACGAGTTAAATGAGATTGAATTTAGGAATGTGAAGACAATGGGTAACCCAAATCGATTGAGAAGGTGCAGTGCTTCCATTTTCATCATCTTTATGGCATATAATAAAATCACCAATGTGGTGTTTGCTAATCCTCTTTTAATATGAACCTTAAAGCATCACTGGTATTCCTATGTGTAAGTATAAACTTATTTTTGAAAGAAAATAGAAGCCAGTTGTGGGAGAGCGGAAACCATCTGAAGGGGAATGAACCAAATTTGGCAAAAGCTTTGACTGGTACGTGGTTAATAGCCCCGGACTTTGCTTTCTCTGTAAGCATTGGCCTTTAGGAAGTCAGTACATCCCTAAGGGATGGTTGTTAGGTGCCTTCCATGCCATCTCATGTTGAAAAAGACTATGTTTTCGAGATGTTACTGCTAATTGGGTTTTAATGATAATTATCTGGTTATGATTCACACTACCTTTATTTCCTTGGAGGTTATAAAGCCAACTCCATATCTCCTGTGATGCTAGATTCTCCAAAGAAATGAATCACAGTTATCTTGAATAAATAGAATTTGGGGAATAAAAGGTGTTTCTTCAGTGGCGCCACTAAGTCTTTTTTCCAGACTTATCACTGTCTTAATTTTCTCTTAAGATCACATCTCTTCCAAAAGAATGGCCACATCCCAGAGTATCCTTTGAAGAAGCCCATGAATGGAGGTTCAATAACCAATTCATAAGAAAACATTCATTTCCTAGGATAATCTGCAGCTTGTCAGGAATGGCAACATCATCCAAATTCATATCTGGATATTTATATTTCTGTTACAATTAGAAAAGAAATTTAACCATGTTTTTCCTACTTACTTTCTCTCTGGTGCTTTCATTGAAAGCTTAGTCTGTGATAACACCTTAGCTTGGGTCTCATACTACAAAAATCTGACTGCTGAACGGTTGTAGAAATTTGAGTTATGAGTAATGGAAATTGAGAGGGGCCACATGCAAAATATACAATAAACCCTAAATTAACATGCATGGCATTGTTTTTAAGTAACGTGTACTAACCCACATTTCTTTCAAGCAGGCAGTGATAACCTTTTATACATCTTGAAAAAAAAATGGTGGAAGTACATCCTGCTAGGTCTAGCCGATGTGGAAGCCAATTATCTGATTGTCAGAGCATACCAGTATACGACTCTAACCAGTGTCCAGGTAAGAGGAAGTCCTCTGGCCAATATGGATTTTACAGCTTTAAAGAGAAGCTGAACTCACACCTGAACTAACATACGTTAAGCTAATTTTATTGAAAACCTGTTCATTTGAAGAGAACCCAAACACAGGTGGATGCAGCCTGTTTTCCAGAGGAGCATCTGTGCTAATGAGTGAGGTTTCCGGGAATTAGTGAAAATGTATCCAAGTTAATCAGTTCCCAAACTGCAAATGCTGTAGCAGATTAGAACAGTTTCTACCAAAATAAGCACAAATATTTAGTTGGCAATTGATGCTGTGATGTTGACAAGAGTTCTGTTTTATGCATAGCTTAAACGTGGCTTACAAAGTGGGTGTACCTTTGTGCTACAGAAAAGTCGGAGGTTTGCAAGTGAAGTAGATATGCAAGACAAAGGAGCGGTTGGAAGGAACCTACTAAACATCTTGGGTGCAAATGATAGTCAGAGGCAAAACTTACATCCTTATTCCTTTATTAGGTTTTTTCTTGCTGGATTGAAGGTAAAATGTTCTGTTATAGCAATACTTTTCATCTTGGTGGAGTTGAGGAAGATGGATTCAATCGTCTTACTGTTAGCCAACTATGGGATGTATCAAAACACTGACTCACCATGTCTGACAACGAAATGTTTTATAAATGGAGGTGAAAGTGAGATAGACTTCATTGCCAGGTTTAGACTTCACAGTTTATTGAATTTATAACTTTGATGCAGTGCTTTTTTTACTATATAAAACAGAGATGTTCTTATTTGATCTCCACATTATAGGAATGTGGAAAAATTGAAGTGAGATTAGACTTATTTCACTTAGAAAAGATAGAATTGATGAAAATTCAGTAGTTTTCCAATGTGAATATACATTCGATGCTATTATTACCAGAATGTGTTTTATTAAATACGTTCTTTTCTGTAACATTGTTTTAAGCATAGACCTCAGCAAATCTCTTGGTTTTTGACTGGCATGGGTTTAAAAGCACAGATAAGGAATATTTGTTAACAGATATTCTAGGAAGTACATGAAAAACGCAGAATTTCATAATAATTACAACCAGGAGTTACCTAGAGGATGAAGTTCATCACAAATGGGATTAAGTATACATTTAAAAAGGGTAATGAGGGTATAAGTATGTAGGAAATATCATTTTTATAGTCACATCTACTCTTATAATTTCACATACAATTTAATTACTTGATTACAATTTCCAGAAACTTTGATCTCTGACTAATGATGATTAGAAGTTCTGAATCGGTGCAAGGCATAAACATAAAGGCTTTGTTAAACAGAACACTTACAGTTGAGTTTTTGTGACTGAGGTTCATGCTTTACACTATCAATAATTTCTTTCATCCTAGCCTCTTAGAAAAAGTTATGTACTTACAGTTTTAGCAAGGAGAGTATTTTTAAAAAGGCATCTAAAAACTAAAGCTCCCTTCAGCAGTGGAGAGTGCCTGTCGGTGGAATTCTTTTAGCTTATTCTCTAGTAAGTCTCTGGCCTGGGTAACCCGAAAGGGTGGAAGTTGGAATTTGATGGTCTTTGAACCTCCTTCTTAAGGATTCCTTCAAAGATTCTGTATTTACAACTAGTAATGTAGTTTACAAAAAGTTGATGATGTAGCCATTGGCATCCCCTGGCCTAGGTATCTACTCATGTCTCCTCCCACTTTACTGCCACATGTTTGTCACCCACAGTTGAGTTCTTCTCTCTTATGCTACTCTATCCTTTCTAGAATGCAGCCCTTTCTGAAGCATCCCTTCTCCATTCTCTAATGCCTAATTCGATTTTACTTTCTCTTCTATACTCCATTGTATCTCTAATAAAGTCTAACTCAGTTTTATACCTAACTCAGTTTTATGCCTCCCTCACGCCTCAGAGTCTGGCTTAGTACTTTGCATACTGTGACTATTCGAAGATTAAGTTAAATAGAGACACTCTTAGAAATGAAAGCATCAAAGAGAAGACATCTGTCACCAAGAATACATTTTAAAAGGTGATTCAGTGTAGATAAATGACAATGTGATAGATGTCAGATAAGTCTTAGAATTTTAGAGTTGGAAGCGACTTGTGAAATCATTTGGTCTGATACCTTCATTTCATATTTTGACTCAGATGATGACTGGCTGGAGATCACATAGCTGGTCAGAGGCCTGAAGCCTCCAGAACTCTTACCATGACATAGGCAGCTCCCTTATATGGCCACTCATTGTCCACCAAAAATTGTTAAAAAGAGAGCAAATTTAAGTTTCATTTTAAGACACAATTTGAGGATGGGATGTCTCCTATGAGAGTTTTTAGAGTTACTTATTCCACTTTTTTGTGTTTAAGGAATGTAGTTCAGATTTTGTT
Source organism: Pteropus alecto (assembly GCF_000325575.1). Taxonomy (NCBI): domain Eukaryota; kingdom Metazoa; phylum Chordata; class Mammalia; order Chiroptera; family Pteropodidae; genus Pteropus; species Pteropus alecto. The sequence continues at coordinate 167,872 of NW_006436543.1, read as the reverse complement.
AAGTCATCATGGCAGGATCCCTGCTGGTGTCTTCTGGGACTAGCTATTATCATTTGTATTGTTTAATGCTTTGTTATTCAGGCAGGCTCGATAAAGCATTTAGGAGATTAGAGTTCTGCAGCTGGAATAAGTAACAAGGCAAGGTGCCCATTCCTGCACATGGTGCTCAGCTCCAGTAATGACATTGCAGTGAAAGGCAATCAGTAAACAACTTTGGACAGGATCAAACAGGCTGCTGGAGATTTAGGGGCCGGCCTTGTCCAAGATTAAACCCATACAGAGAGAATCAGGGACAAGGTTAAAAGAAGAACAAAGTGAGCAATAAAACAGCAGACTTGGAAATATTATTAGTATAAAGAATATATTTTATCTTTGACTGCTTTATGAAATTTGTGAAGAATTGAGTGAATGAAATCCCTTTCCTTTATTTTACAAATGATTTTGGATTTGCTATAATCTTGGCACCTTTAATCCCCCTGCCTTTCAGACTTGCAATATCAAGAGTATAGCAAGTATTTTCTGGACCCAGGATCAACAGGCAATGGAGGAGTATATGGTGCAGATGAGCAAGAGTATTTGCTGTGAGCAAGTGTCTGTTTTACATGGTGTAGCTGGATGACATTTTGTTAAGGAGATGGTGCCTGTTTGCTTTGTCATAATAACCAGTACTTTTTGTAGCTCTTAGCCCAGTTGCAGTTGATATCTAGTTGTGTGATTATTCATTCAATGTCTAGCCTTCTGTATGCTCCTGAGGGCAGGGCTTGTGTCTCTCTTGTTCTCTTCTATTTTCCAGCTCCTCACAGGTCTCCCACATGCCAAGTGCTTAAATATTAGTTGACTGAGTGAATGGGTACATGCAGGAAGGAAAGTCTGCCCATTGGACTTAAAGATAGATGCAGGTGGGAGTGTAGAGGTACATTGCACAGGCCCTCGAGCAGAAT
>NW_006436543.1:164605-166872 GCF_000325575.1 Pteropus alecto | reverse complement strand
GTTCAGCAGCCCTCCCTCTCACTTTTAACTATATGACTTTGGGTAACTCGTTTAACCTCTCTGTGCCTTTTTTTCCTTATGTGTAAAATGGGGTTTGCAGTTTCAATCTCATAGGATTGCTGTGAGGAGTTATTGAGTTAATCCAGGTACAGTGTTTAGTACAGGGCTCAATAAATGCCAGCTTCTATTATTACTTAATTACCCATGTTTTAGCTAATGAGAGATGTTTAAAAGCCGTTTGTTTCTCCTTCCATGCAGCTTTTGGATTGCTTTGGGATTCCTGTGTTGATGGCTCTCTCGTGGTTTATTCTTTATGCAAGATACAGAGTGATCCACTTCATTGCTGTGGCTGTCTGTCTGTTGGGTGTAGGAACTATGGTTGGTGCAGACATATTAGCGGGGAGGGAAGATAATTCAGGTAAGAATGTGTTACTTGTTTCTCCAGTTCAGTCACAGAAAAAGATTTTGCTTAGGTTTTCACTTTTATTTTTCAAAGACAAATTAAAAGGCAGAAAACATGTCCTGGTTAACTGTCTTTTCAATATATTTTTAGATTTACTTGCTTCTGGTATTGTAACCACTTCCACAAAGCACTCTTTATGTACCTATTTGCTCATAGTTCTTGTTCCTTTTTTGTCACACTAGTTTTGTCTCATGAAAGAAGTTTCTTTATAGATTTGCAATAATCTTCTTTTGGCCCATGCATATGGATTTGTTACTGGAAAACCTATTATAGATTAAAAAAAAAAAAATCAAATAGAGACTCTGTGTCCACTGAATGATGGACTTTTTTCAGTCATTCTGTAGATTAAAACACTTTGATAGTCTCTGGATCAAAATTCTGACAATCAGTAGTATAAAAATCTCGATGGAGTCAATGATTTCACCCAATCTACAGGTGACTTCAATATCTGCTTTAAGAGAGAAATTATCTTGTTTACCTAGCTTCTTTTCCTTTAGTTTTCAATTAATTACCTTCAATAAATTTCATTAATTTCTCATGTCATAGAATCATTTTGTGAGGCCTTAAATTATGGCATATACCACCATCTTCTAGTCTCTTACTCTCTGGAGGAATCAAAATAAGAAAAATTACAGAAGAATTGTGCCGGGAAGTGAGATCAAGTGTCTTTAAACTTCTGGAAATTGGGTTTCTCCTTCCATAAAATCTTAACATTAAGTAAACATGAGTCAGATAAACTCCTGGAAGCAAGCTAGAGAGATTACCCTATTAACAATGTGTTCCTTTTTGTGGCTTGTCTTCCTGTAGGTAGTGATGTACTGATTGGTGACGTCTTGGTCCTTCTTGGGGCTTGCCTCTATGCCATTTCTAATGTGTGTGAAGAATACATTGTGAAGAAGCTGAGCAGACAGGAATTTTTAGGAATGGTGGGCTTGTTTGGAACAATTATCAGCGGCATACAGCTGTAAGAGTCTAAAATTTTCCTTAAAAACAAAAAAACCCAATTATATCATTGATGAAAACTTTCCAACTACTAATATTCAGTGTTTATTTGGTCCAAATTCACATTTGAGATCAGTAACTTGCTAAATATAGCAGAGGATTTTTGAAATGTCAAGAATTAGGCATCATATTTTTATATATGTGGTACAGGCATTACCAGATAAGACTTTCTTTTTCAATTATTTACTGAAAATATTAACTTCCTATTAAAAGGAAAAACCTGTCTTTCTCGTATAGCTGATTACTATTGAAGAGTGCTTCTGAGGGAGTCAAATATGTGTTTATAGATTCCTTTAATTTTATTCTTAGTCATTTTTATTAAAAAGACAGTTATTTTTATATTTTAAGAAAAATTCAAAAGTCAATATAATTCCTCACCTTATCTAAAGTGTAACAACTAAAATGCTTATAAAATAGTGAAAATTAATATATGGATCTCTCTGTGATCTCTTGTTTTAACCTTAGGTTGTTTATGGAATATAAAGATATTGCCAGCATTCACTGGGATTGGAAAATTGGTATGTACATAAATGATAATTCTTTTTACTCAGTATCCTTTCCTCTAACTGACAAACACACATCAAATAAATACTAAAGAGGGAGAAAAAAATGGCATAGATGATAGAGGCTCTGTTCATCTCTCTGGATACCAAATCAAAGTTGTAACGGTAATAAGGAACAGCAGCAAGGAAAAAAAAATCGCCTGGGATCTAGATGAACAAACCATACAACTAGGGAGAAGTCCAGGAAATCACCCTGCAATGGCAGAAGGTTGGACAGGGCGAGGATGCAGGGCTGCCCG
>NW_006436543.1:158593-164322 GCF_000325575.1 Pteropus alecto | reverse complement strand
GACGCCCGCTCAGAACTGGACACCTACTACACAAATCCAACACTAAGATGGGAGACTGAGGAGCTTTGCTTAGTACATAGAAACAGACATGGAAAGGCAGCCAAAATGGGAAGACAAAGAAGCAGAAACCATATGACAGAACAGAACAGAGATCCAGATATAATGCAAGCAAGTAATCTAACAGATGCAGAGTTCAAAACACTGGTTATAAAGATGCTTAATGAATTTTTGAGAAAGGCAGAGAATTCCAACAGATAAAAATGGAGATGGAGTTTATAAAAGGGAACCAGTCTGAAATGAAGAACGCATTATCTCAGATGAGAAGTAAATGGAATAAACAAAGTGAATAAAGAAGAGGATCAAATGCCCTATCTAGAGGACAGGAAAGCCAATCAGGACACTCAGTCAGAATGGCAAGAAAAAAGACGCAAGACTATAAAAATAAAGAGGATATGGGACGCTATTAAGTCTCCAAATATTCATCCGATCTGCGTAATTGAAGAAAATCAAGATGTTGAATAGCTGTTTGAAGAAGTAATGATGGCAAACTTTCCTAACATGACTAAGGAAATGGACATAAAACCCCAGGAAGCTCAGAGAATTCCAAAAATCAGGGATCCAAAGAGGCCCACACCAAGACACATCATAATTAAAATGCCAAAGGTTAAATACAAAGAGAGAACATTAAAGGCAGCAAGAGAAAAGCAGATAGTTACCTCCAAGGGAGCCCCCATAAAACTGGCAGTGATTTCTCAATAGAAACTATGCAGGACAGAAAGGCATGGCAAAAAATATTCGACAGGATGAAGACCCAGAGTATACAACCAAGAATAATTTATCCAGCAAAGCTATCATTTAGAGTTGAAAGACAGATGAAGAGCTTCCCAGGCAAAAATAAGCTAAAGGAATTTATCACCACCAAGCCAGTATTACAGGAAATGTTGGAGGGACTTCTTTAAGAAGAAAAAACATGTATTGAAAACAGGAATAAAGAATGATAACAACTACATTCCTATCAATAAGTACCTTAAATGGAAAAGAATTAAGTGCTCCAACCAAAAGAAAGAGTGGCTGAAAAGATAAGAAAACATGTGAAAAGGAAGAGGATCGAAAAAGATATTGCTTTGATGGACCTTGAAGGTATTTAAGTCAGACAGAGAAAGATAAACACTATATGATTTCTCTTATTTGCAGAATCTAAGGGATAAAAAGAACAAACTAATCCAAAACAGACTCACAAATATAGTGCACAATTTGGTGTCAGACAGAGGGGAGGGGGGTTTGGGGGGCACTGGGAGAATGGGGTGAAGGGCTAAAGAAGTAGCTCATGGATGGTCATAGGGATGGGGAGCATGGCATAGGGAATGTAGTTAGCATTAATACGTTGGGTAGGTGGAGGGTCAGGGGAGGGAGGGAGTAATTGGGATCGTTTTATGAACTATATAGATGTCTAACCAATGTACTGTACACTTGAAACTAAATTAAAAAAGAAAAGAAATAAATACTTCATTTTAATAATATTTAGGCAGTTTTGTGAAATCACAGAGTAATTCAGTACACAAAGAGCTACAGTGGTTTACACTGAGTTTCTCTGAGAACTTGTAAATGACTCTCCATAGAAGTTAATCATTAATCTTTACCTTCAAGAATAGCCTTTCTTTACTAGGAATTCTGAACAAGACTGACCTTGGTTACACTAGCTTTCAATTAGATCTGTAGTTCGAGTCCTCAGACATCTTGTGAAAGTTGTCTGCTTGACTATCTAACAACACCCTCTTGGATTTTTGAAGTCCTTCACCCACATCACATCTTGTTATTATTTTTTTCTGAGAGTTTTATATGTCTCATTTGCAATGCTGATGATAACAATGGGCTTTGCAGATCGTGTGCTAAAGGATCAGGGAATTTTATGTGGTAGCCAAGCCTTAAGCATTCTCATTTCTTACTATAACAATAGATATTTTTTTTCTTTCTTTCTTTCTTTTTTTTTTAAAACAGCCTTGTTGTTTGTGGCATTTGCCCTCTGTATGTTTTGCCTGTATAGCTTCATGCCACTGGTGATTAAAGTTACTAGTGCCACTTCTGTCAACCTGGGCATCCTGACAGCTGACCTCTACAGTCTTTTCTTTGGACTCTTTCTCTTTGGCTATAAGGTAAGCAAATAGAAATCATGTTCAAATAAGAACACTTGGTTAGTCTAAAAGAAGTAGTGGGTTTCTTCAAGATTTTAGATCCAAAAATAAAACCTCTTTCTTTTGGCAAGAATTTCATTGAACAGTCCTCTCTCCTTTTGTTACTGCTTCTGAATTGGAAAAATGGCCCAAGTAAGAATTGCTCTTCTAGGGTTTTTCTAAAAGGTGCAATGCAGTGACTTCCTCTTTGGTATGGTCCATTCCAGGACACACTAGTGTCTGGAAATGCTAATGCATGTTGCCCGGTGATAAACAAGGAGTCCCAGAGCTACTGTTGACTTTGAGAGAACATCTAACCTAGGCTGGGCATTCTGAGCTTCTCCACCGCCCCCACCCCCCCACTCCCACTGCCATAGCTTTATTGAGGGATAATTGACATACAACGTTGTGTAAGTGTAAGGTGTATGACATGTTGATTTGATGATACACTCATATATTGCAAAGCCCTAGTATACAGATAAAAAGTCTGGAGTACCTGATGGACAGGAAGGGGAGATGGTTATATTATTGTGCATCTAGTGGTTGGAAAGGACTTTAAAAAGTAATTCAGTCTGATGATTTTTTCAGACTTTTTCTGTCTCCACACCATCACAGCATTCACAAGTATCACCTACTCCCATCAGTAATAGCTCTTGTTATGTGTGGTAATTCCAAGGGCAGTGGGATGGGAGGGAATGGATCAGTGTCAAGGGAAGCAGGAGAACGAATATAGCCTGTCCAAAGAATCTGATACACCTTTTCTTGTTTGAGTTGGGGAAATAAAGGCCCAGGGAGGTTATGTGCAATTAAGTGACTTCCCCTTAGCAGTTGGTTTGTGGTAAGGTCAAGACTAAATCTTAGTTATCAGTCTTATAGTTCTGTCTTCTTTCTACTGTACTTTTCTCCCTCTTTTCATTATTAAGATGAGAATCTCAAGTTTATGTATGAATTTAAAGTCTTACACATTAGAGAGAACTAAATAAGTAGATTTTTTTGTACTTCACAGCTAATTTGAAAACTCTTAGGACCTCAGTTCTTACACTTTTTGATTCAGGACCCTTTTTAGATGCTTAAAAATTGAGGACTGCAAGCCACTTATATCTATGATTTATCATATTAGAATTTAAAACTGAGATATTTAAAAAATATTTATTAACTCGTTAAGAAAATAATAAATCATGTTAGCATAAAATATGTTTTTTTTTTAAAAACGATTTCCCCAATTAAAAAGTTTAGCAAAAATGGCAATGATTTACATTTTTGTAAATCTCTTTAATGTATGGCTTAATGGAAAATAGCTGGATTCTCACATCTGGTTCTTCATTCTGCCTTGTGATGTCACATATCATGTATCCTCTGGAACATTCCATTGTGCACTTGTAAGAGAATGAAAGTGAAAAAGGCAAATAGCATCTTAGTATTATTATAATAAGAGTTTTGACCAGAAGTTCAATGTCATTTGATAGCTACTATAAGCAAAGAAAGCCCAAGAGCTCAACAGTACAACAATTTATGGCTCTGCTCACATGTGCTTTTTTATTTTTTAAACCAGACATACTGATTTAGCTTTAGTAGTTTAACTTTTACTTTTCCCTGATAAATAAAATAAAGTCCACGGAGGAAGTAAGGTTAAAGAAATAAAAGCTTAAAGGTAAAAGTACATTTGTTACTACCAAAGCTCCCTTAATGTAAATATTTGGTCTGTAAGTACTCTAACTTTAATATGAAAAAGCTCTTCTCTGTGTCATTTTTTGGCCACATGACTTTAAACTGTTATTTTCAAAATCGGAGCATACAAACTGTAAATTCCTTTCCAATTCTTTTGCTTTATGTTTCCTTGTCCCTGACTATCTAGCAGCTGACTCTTCTCTCAGATCAGATTTATCGCTTTTGGTCAAAAGTCATTTCAAGACTTAGGAGCAAAGAGCAGGTCAGTTGTGATCTTCAGAGTAAATTAAAACCGTGGAAAACTGATCAGAGAATAAAGAAGATACTTAGCATATTACAAGTAGTTTTTAAAGACTAGAGTCATAAGTCCAGCATATCACCATTTTTTTTTTAAACTGTATAGTATCTAAAATAACTTTAGCTCTGATTTTTTGAAACAGACAGTTGAATAGAGATTAAAAAATTGCTACATTCATCTGTATCAGACTTTGCCTCCTTTGGAATTGATCTTGAGTAAATACCTATTAAAACAGAGAAGCCATGGAAACTTTATATATCCAGACACAAAGGGTAGAATTTAAATAAAGAAAAAAGGTAGGAGTCTCTAATTCAGGAGACTTACCTCACTCTCTCAGAATTTCTCTCTTCTAGTAAAGGTGTCTTGATTTAATCACCTGCCTTCTTAAGAGGGTCAAGATACTTTTTCTTTTAAACATTTAAAACCACCAAATCAAACAAGACATGTTTTGAATAAGTTATATAGGTTTTCTCACAGATAACAGTGAACATTTTATAGGAGAGCATGATAAAATATTTTATTATAAAATATAAAAGTTTAGGGTACTCTAAATAGCTTTAACTTCCCCCAATATTCTCCGAATCTTTTTTTTCCCCAACAAACATTATTAAACACCAGCTATGTATTGGGCACTGTGTTGAGTATTGGATCCGAGAATTACAGCCAGTAGTAGGAAATTAGTTCGGTTGCTCAGCTCAACATTATCACTGGCTTTGCATCATCACTGAATCCAGTGAAGGCTATTTTGCCTTGGAGACGGCTGTGGCTATTCCAATTCCTTAAAGTGAGTCCTAAAGGTTTAAGGTTAAGAAGTAATTGAGCATCTGTAAAAAATTATGTCGAAGCCAATGGTGACCCACAGAAGCCCACAGCTAAAGATGACCAGCAATCTACCTAATGATCATTTAAACTCTTATTTAGAACCAACCACACAATAAATAAATAAATAGATAGATAGATAGATAGATAGATAAATAAATAAATCTGTCTAATTTCGTTTTTCCTTTTACCTTTGAGAGTGTATCTTGCTTTTTCTTCTCTCATCTTCTTTCTCTTCTTCAACCCATTCTGCTTTGTTATTGTTTTTCTCTGTTATCCCTCATTAAAACTTTTTTATTGGGCATACTATGAAATCTAAACTAACTTAAAAATAGTTATTGGCTTTAATAAAATAGCATGCCCCATTTTTAATTTTAAAATCAGATTAGCAGAACCATTCATAAATTGTGTGTACTTGTTCTAACGGGGAAAAAAATTATCCTGGGCATTTAATTACACATTAGTTATGCTACATAGTTTCCCTAATTTTTACTACGCCATTCTTGGTCAGTCTTTTCTTATTCTCTTTCTGTGTTTTATTTTTCATACTGTTAGAAATATTAATTTCCTTAATAGTTGAACTTTTGTATGGATCCTCAGTTCAAATAAGAGCAAATATACAGAGTACTTATTATTTATTTAAACTTTGGGGTATGTCAGAGTGTCATTTTCAGCAAAAATGCACAATGAATTAGCATTCTGTCTTAATTGCATTTTGCTCTGGGTGGTTGTTTTTCAGGCCTAAAAAAGGGCAGGTTGGGGAAGGTCAGCAG
>NW_006436543.1:143006-158544 GCF_000325575.1 Pteropus alecto | reverse complement strand
TCTTAGGAGCAGAGAGGATAGGTGATGTTTCCTGCAGGGCTCCATTCTCTGTGATTGTCCTACTGGACCTTATACCAGTAACCTCTTCGGGCTTCAGACTCTTCTGAAAAAATGATGTCTTAGATTGTTTCCAGCTCTAAAAATCTGAGTCTGCTCAGTCTACCATAAATTTTACCATGGAACACTTACCTACAGAGACAAGATAATTTTATTGGAATAGCATACATGAGGGGTGCTGACAGGTTGTCATATCTGTACATCCACCTTTGTTCTTTGGTCGGTCCTTTGCCCCTCTTTCTCATACCAGTATTGTAGCCTGTGGGTCTGTGTTGGGTTCCCTCACGGTATCCATGCTGGCCTTTTATTCCCTTCATTAAGTGGAACTAGTTAGGAGATAGGGTGCAGCTAGATTATCATAGAAAAAAGCAAAAGTTCTATTTCCTAGAGAAACCACTTGGCTGATGTGCCAGGTGATGTTGTCAGAGCCCAGGCATTCACCAGGCTGCACATATGGGAGGGTTTTGGGCCTTAGCATCTCCTTAGGCAACTTTCAGAAAAAAGATTATGAGAAGATAACCCTAAAAGCACAGTTGGCAAAAGGCAGATGCAAAGGTGTGTATGTGAGGAGGGAGCATAATCCACAGTTCTTCTTCTCTCCTAGTTTTCCGGGCTCTACATCCTGTCCTTCACTATCATCATGCTGGGGTTTATTCTGTACTGCTCCACCCCCACGCGCACAGTGGAGCCGGCTGAGAGCAGTGTGCCACCAGTTACCACCATTGGAATCGACAATCTGGGACTGAAGCTTGAGGAGAACCTCCAGGAGACCCAGTCTGCTGTCTTGTAGCTGGAGAATGAGGCGCACACGCATACCTGAGGCTTCTTGGGAAATGAAGAGCAGTCACCAGGATAAAGTAGAGCCTGCTGACTGCTGAGGGGACACTTGGAAAATTATCAGACTCAGCACGATCACTCCAAAGCATTGGATTTGGATCCAGTGGTTAGATTTAACAAAGAAATACAAAATAATGCATCAGAAGTAGAAATAGCAAAATAAAGCAGAGGCCAAGGCTAGGACTGCATTTCTGTGTGTTTGAGGACCAGTACCTATTAGTGTCAGAGAGACCAGGTGTGGGCCCTACCCTGAGGTCTTGGAGGCACAGGTGGGAAAGCAGGATGGGGCAGATACCCAGGTGTGAGCCAGCTTCAGAACAGGGCCTGAAAGCGGGCTGTTTAGGCCATGCTGGGTAGTCAGGAGTAGGGACTGTCTGTGATGGTTTTAGAATAGGTTTCCTCAGTTGGTGACTTCTGGGTTTTGTCATTCTGAGGCAGTCATTTTCCAAAAGCCACAGATGAGGTCTGGTGACCTTGTATGGCAGGAAAATGGGTAGGGCAGCATGGGTGAAATCCTGAGATGCAGGTGCGAGTACCATAGAAGCATTAAAGTGGGGTACAATAAACCTAGGAACCCTTTCTCAATGGTTAAAAGAGGATACTACACTGCTTCTTATCCAGTATTTATGTGCCATGAGATTTTTATACTTCAGTACAAAGTGTTACTAGGTAGATAGCATCATTATGATAGCACCTACCAGTATGCCACTATACAAATACTCTGTATGTAAACTTTTTTTTTTTTTTTTGGTAAAAATATAATAAAAAAATTCAGGGTAAGTATTCATGTTATTAAAAGATTTTGATTTCATGAAAATATTCCCGCTGTGGTTTCTTTGATTAACCAGTTCCCCTAGTAGATTTCAAATGACTTAATATATTCGAGATTTCTCCACATCCAACTTTTCAGAATCATGTCTTCTGTAAGATAAAACAAACCTGTCTATTTGGGGCTATGCCAGGATGGAGGAGAATTCAGAGTGAGCTCACAGATATAAACATATAAACAGAATAAACATATTAAAATTCTGAATTACCTTAATGTTTTTCTTTTTTTAAATTATTTTTTAGAATGAAATAACCTTCCATTCTCTGCAGCCAGTTAAAACTGATGCTTGTTTTTCATTTCCTACCCAATAACAACTGTCAATGAGTGAAAAAACGTTGCCTTAAAATGTTTGGCATTTGGGGGGAAGACTTTAAGTTTGATTAATAACCGATTATTTCTTAAAACACCTTGCTTAAGAATAAACTTGTATATATAGGGATAGTGATGAAGTAGGGCGTCTCAGGAGATAACATCCCAAATGTCTGTCAAGGCTGAGCTCAAATGTCATCTTTCTCAGGCCAGCCTGCTGGGTCCCCCTCCTTTAGGCACCCGGGGCGCTTATTCATATCTTCCTTGTAGCACTTACTGAAGTGCTTGTCATTTACCAGCTCCTCCTCACCACAGGTTGATCTCTTCCAGGTCAACAGCAGCCTTTTTTTTTTATCTTTCTAGTCTTTCGTTTATCCCGTTTGTTTGGTTTTTATTAAATGAACCCTGGTTCCAGTTCAGAATTAAAGGGGAGGTTGACCTAAAGTAAAGCCTTGTATGCAGATATGTGTATGTAGTAAATTATCCTACCCTGCTCTACTCTTTGCACCCACCCCACTTAATCCTAATGTTTCCCCCTGCCTGCTTTCTCTGGGGAGGGGCAAAGGCTTTCCCATCTGGGCATCCCAAGTTAAAACTTAGAATTTAGTGTTCCAGAGAAGCAGTACTGCAAATGACACTTGGCAATTAAATAATAGTACTGCAAGGCTGTTTGTCCTGGTTTAAATAAGTTGTGAAGACTAGGAGTTTAACTAGCCTGGGCAATGTGTTTTTAAACATCTGTCTTATACGCAATGTTTTGAAACACAATACATTCTTAAGTCGAGAACCTCCTGTAAATTATTGTTCAGTCCATTAAAATAATATCGATTTTTCAATATTTTTTGTAGTTATTCATGCCATTAAAAAACAACCCTGCCGAATAGTATAATAGTTGCTAGATTGTCCCCTACTGTTGTAGAGAGGTAATAAATTGTGCAGTTGGACTGTGGTGACACTAAAAAAATTGCTGGTGCCATTTTCACTACTTGTATTTTGAAACTAGGTTCACTTTTGTGAACAGGTAGCTAATGTTTCTCACCTTTCTGATAATCAGCATCTCACAGAAAATTGGTTATGTATCATCAGTGGTGTTTCCAGCAGGTGGCGCTTTAACAATTAGATCTGTGACAAAGAATAAACTCATAGGGCCTCCTTAATGTCCTCTTAAGGTGCTTTGTTTTAAAAGAGGGTTTATAACGACTGTTCTCAGCAGGGATTGCCTTTGGTTTACAGTTGAAAAATGGAGGTTTCAGAAAAGTGGAAACATCCTTTGTGGGTCGTACAGCTTTGGCAGATAAGAAGAAAACAGAATCCAGGATTCCTTTCAGTATAGCTAGCAGCCTACGGTTTGTCCTTGCTTTTCGAAACAATAAATTCTGAGGGGTCCCACGATTCTTGTGGAACTGCTGAGCCAGCGAATGTGGCTGCATCTCTAGTGAGAGGAGTTGGGAAGATTTTTGTGTAAAACCCAGCTTGATTGTGCAGTTTTCTCTGCAGCTCTGGAGCCTGCTCTTTTAAGAAGCTGTCTACATTTGTCTCTGTGAGGTCTTATGTATGCTTAGTCATGATTCCCTTTTCTATCATTATTATGGTGATGTGCCATTTTCATCTACATTTAATCACTTAGTATCTGGACATAGCCTCAGCCCTCAAAAGATATCAATAAATCAGGGAAATTCAGCAGATAGCCACTTAGCTGATTAAAAGGCGAGAGATTTATGAGGAAATTAGATAAAGCTGAACATGTGATTCTCCAACAGTCTTACAAAGGGTGTTTTGAGAAGTCTGGCCATATATAAGTGGTATATCAAGGGGAGAAAAGCCTCTTCAAGAACAAAATTTTACCTGTAGAATTTAACGTCCCAAAGTTTTTTCTCCCAATGCTTTCATCATGCATTGTATTGCTTGGTTTAAATATTACCCTCTTTTAGCAATCTTAATTTAAAGTGTAGATCCTTTTGGAGAAGGAAATGTAGATTGAAAGGAGGAGAGAGTGATACCAATGAAAAAAATGAACCATCTGAACAATTTTTGGCTCCAATTGACCATGCAGATGATGCCATATAATCATCACTCAATCAAATATTAGTATTTAGGGCCTTCCCCAATGGGGAAGCCAGATTTTATGCACAAAGTGTGAGGTATAATAGGACTTGCAGTACTAGTAGCTAGAGTTTCCACGCAGTCACCTTCCCTCTAGACATTTCTCTCTACCTGATGACTGTGTTTTCCTCATTTTTGCCTGAGTATTTCACATTCTTTCAGATTCCTATTCTGATTTTGTTCTTGTGATCCCATGTGAGACCTTATCCACCTTGGTTGTCATGAAAAGCCTGCTAGTTCAGTGCATGCACATTTACATGGTGGGGGACACACATAGACACACATATTACCATCATCACCATCGCCTCCCCCCTGTTCCCCTGACATCTTATTTCTCCAGAAATTGCTGTTGTTGATAAGACTGATTGCAGCAGCTTCAGGGAGTCTGCTTCCATCCCTGACACACATCTAGAATCTTCCTGTAGTACTTTATTTCCCTAGTCCATCTGTTGGATTGAGTGTATGTGGTACCTTTAGTTGGAGACAATTGGTATGCAATATATATTTGATCTCTACTGTCAGTTTGGAGGACTAGGCTGAAGGAGGAGTGCCAAGGCTTCATCCCTGGTCTGCTAATTCAAGCGTGAGACATGCCAGAGCAGGGAGATTTGGCTCAGTTGAGAACCAAATTTGGCTGGTCAGCACGGTGTACTATCCTGAGAACTCTTTGGTCACAATGTAGAAATATGGTTCAAGCCCACATCTCATTGTGGGGAGCAGGGCTGGAGGACTGTAGGCCAGGCCAGGCCAGGAGACACTGTCTGGGAGAGCTATTTGTAGAGAACAAGACACTCTCTAATTGCCTGGAGTTCAATGACTGCGGGCTCATCTCTTAGGAAGAAGGCTAGCTAGGTTATGGGGAGACATTCAAATGAATCTCCCAGACGGGGCTGCATAGGGCAGGGAAAAGAAATGGGAAGATGAGAGTCTTAGGCCCCTGGTACTAGGACAAGCTCAAGAAAGGTAACTGGGGATACCAAAGACAGAATTCCATTTGGCCCCCAGCTACAATAGGCTTGTGCCCTTAGAATGTTCTTTAACCTTCTAAAATGGACTTTACTCCAACTCATTCTCACCATCGCCTTAAACTCAGTAAATTGAACTGAAACGCATCGTGGTTTCTGTCCCCTTCATTTCCTCCATCATCTGCTCTCACCTTTGAGTTTCCACTTCTGGTTTTCATATTTTATTAACGGCAATGTTAGAGTGCTACTCACATTCAAACCTTTGAAGTTATACTGGATATATTTCCCACCCTTCAAAATCAAAATGGCATGAATGTCCATTCTTTGGTGACATTTCTCATGTCTGGCTCTCTGGTTCTCTTTTTCTTTGTTCTCTCATCAGCTCAAAGCCTTATTACTTTTGCTGGGACCAATCCTACAGCTGTCTAACCATCTTGAGTTTCTGAGCAGTTTCTTATTTCTCTACATATTTCTAAAATTCTTGCAATCCTACATATTCCTACCAGAGGAAATATCCCCAATTGATCCAGAAACCTTTGATGGCACACTATTATTCTTAGAATGAAGTGCAAGCTAAGCCTAATGGACTCTGTTTTTGCTGTCCCAGTATGATCACCCGCTACTGCTTGTTCACACCAATCCAACCAATAGGACTCCTCCTGATTATGCTCACAGCTTTTTGAATTCTACCTCCACACACTTTACAGGCACTTCTCCATAGGTATAACTCCTCACTTCGTCTCTGTGTATCTAATGCTTACTTTGTTCTCTAAGTTTCAGCTCAAGTCCATCTCCTCAGAGTCCACAGGGTTCCCTACCTCTTCAGAGTGCCCGTAGCATTTCCTCATTTTTCCTATTCTGTTGATGCACACCAGTTACCCCCTAGCACAAACATACTGCATTCCTCAGAATGTATGTGACTGTCGAATGTGGAGGTCGATACACTTACATGTTGTAAAGGGTGAGGAGGTTCATTCCAAGAGAGCTAAGCAATTCAAAATATTCAACTACATCTCATACTTTAGACACATATTTTGGTGATACATGTTCAGCATTTTGTAAGTATTTTGTATACATTAAAAAAATTTTTTTCCCCTCCACAGCTTAATAGACTAGTGATTCTGATGAGGCTATAGATACATCACTTTTGTGATTCCACTTTTTGGAAAATACGGTTTCCATTTTTGTTCTATTATATTACATTTATAAAAATTACATTCATCCTGGGAATCTTATTCTCACTCATTTTTATAAAATAGGATGGGCAAGACGAGGCAAAATAGTCAAACACCTGTTTAGTGGGGATAATGCTGGAATGAAACTTGCCTGGCAGCAGCATCACTCATCTATTCACTCGAAAATATATTTATGGAGAACAGAGTCAGACATTGTTCTAGGCTGAGGCACCTAGGGCTTTCAAAAGTCAGTTTGTGGTATTAATATGTAATAGAGGAAAGTGGGGATTCTATGAAAATACTGAATTTGAGGTCTACCTTCTACCTTGTATTGCTAACTTTCCTAATTAACAATCCATGTGAATATATTATCCTCCTAATGAAATTATAAACTTCTTGTGAACAGATCTTGTCCTACTTTGTGGTATATTGAAACATTAACGAAAGGAGAAAGTTCACAAATACACACTTTTAAATATTCAATAAAGCACCAAACATAACGCCTTAAAAATAAGGGACTCTTAACACTGCATTTGTATTTGTTGATTATGTTTTTCTCATGTTCCATCCAATCCTAAACTTGTGAATAACTATTTTTGATTTGGTAAGTAGTAATAATTCTATGATGTAAGAAACCAAAAAATGATGTACTATTCAGGATGATGCACAATGGTAATATCTGTTAACTGCACATTAATCTCTCCCAGGAAGTCTAATTTTTGGCATTATTTGAAATGGGGCAGAACAAAGAATTTTAGAAGATAGTTGGGAGAAAGGTAAACGTAGATCAGCAAGTTGTATTTCCTATGGTTAGAACATAAGTTATTGAGAAATGACGAGCAAGTTAAATAGAAGAGGAATTAGAGGAAATTATGATCACTCCGATGTTAACATGAATGTTGTGATCTTGGGTCATTCTTTGCCACTTTCTACTCTCATAGCTCTTGTTGATCTAGAAGTAGTATGTGTCTGGCAGTGTGCTAAAATTTTAAAAAACATGCATTATTTATTTAAACTTCACAACATCCTAAGGAGGTAAAATTTATTTATATCCCCATTTAACAGATGAGGAAATTGAGGCTTGTATCGGTCAGGGTGAAATGGGTTGTGCTGCTGTACAAATAATACCAAATATATTATTGGCTTAAAACAACAGAAATTTGTTATTTGGTATTTGGCCATACAGCATGTCCACTGTGTGTCTGCTTCAAGTTGTCTTCACTCTGGGACCCAGGCCAATGGAGCAGACATAACAGAGAGAAAGAGGGAAACAGAAAATTCTTCCTTGGTTCTTAAAGACTGCCTAGAGGTGACATGTCACTTTTCATTGGCCTAAGCAGATCACACGGCCACATCCAAATTCAAAAGGATGTAGGAATGCAATTCTACCAGGTGTTTGGTTGGGGAGAAACCTAGGGGTATTTGTGTGCATCTCTGTCAGGACACTACATACTGCCCTACTGTGCTAAAGGGGAGAGGCCCTTTGAGATAATGGGGGTTGTCAGTACAGTGGCCTTCTATTAACAATAATGTTTATTGCAGCTTTAATCATAATAGCAAAAACTGGAAACAATTGGTCCATCAACAAGAGAAAGGATTAATAAATTTTGGCATATTTATAAATATAATACTATTCAGCAATAAAAAGGAATGCACTTCTGATACATGTAAAAACATGACTAAATCTCAAAAATGTTATATTGAGTGAAAGAAGCCAGGTACAAAAGAGTATGTATTATATGATTCCATTTATATGAAGTTCAAAAACAGGCAAAACTAATTAATGGGAATAGAAATCAAAATGGTTTTTGCCGTAAGGGCAGCACAAGGGTCATTGGAAAGGCTTAGGGAGGAACTTTCTGGGGTGTAGAAATAGTCCATATCTTGGCTAGGAGTATTGGTTACATGAGTGTCCAATAGTCGTTTCATGTTCATTGATTCCTTTTCATGCCCCTTGACTCCTACCTCATCTTGCATTGTTTCTTTTCTATAGGATCCAACCAAATTCCACCTTCTACCCTCCAGCTGTGACCTGTCTTGGTACTTCTCAGGATGAGAAACCATAGTAGGTTGTGGAGGAGGTGCTGCACAAAGAGTAAGACTTACTAGCTCCATGTGGACTTGGATCTGGTGGTAAATAGCGTACAGTCCAGAAGTGTGGCTGTGGAGTATGGCCTTTCAACCTTAGAATTCTCCCAGAGGGTTAGGAGCCTGCCGCCAAACAAATAAGGAAATTTGGGTCTGCTCTCTGTGAAAGGAGAACTTGGCACTTCAAATAGCAACCTTCTTAAGGACTCATTGTCGATTTAATGAAAATAAACAATTATGGGAACAAAATTTTAAAATTATAATTTCAAATATGTAAAAACCCTAAAGATTACTGCGTTAGTACAATAATCCTGCCCCCGCCCTGCCCCCGCTCGCCGACACCCATCAAAGAAGTCCAAGTCCCAACCCTTGGAATTTATGAACATGTTACCTTACTACATAGCAAAAGAAACTTTATGGATGTGATGAGGGCTGAGTCAGGCAGTCTGAATTCTAATCTCATTGACAAGCTGAGTGACCATGGAATGTTACTGTGTTCAAGTTGATGGGCCCCAGATCCTCTTCTGTTAAATGGGAATGGTGGCAGACTTATCTTTCAATTCTTTATTTTAAATATGTGTTGATCACTACCCTGAGCCCAAGGAAGCATCAGATAGAGGGAAAGATCTGGGCTTTGGAGTTAGTCAAACTTGTGTTCAAAAATTACCTTTTTTATTTACTAGCTTAAGTCTTGGGCAAGTTACTCAACCTCTCTGAGCCTTCTTCATCTGCAAAATGAGAAGGATAATCATGCCTACTACCTCATGGGGTTGTTTGGAAGATTAGACCAATCATTTATTGTGTTTATTACCTTAGGTAAAGTTATATAAAGATGGACTTCGTTTACTTCTCATGTGATTGTACTCTAAAATATGTCTACTTAATAGATTTCTTTGAGGATTAAAGAAAAGCATTCAAAAAAGTTAACTCCTTTTTCTGTCCACACTTGTGGATAATGTGGAAGGGAATTTCTTAGAAACTTGGAGGGGAATTGTATAGTGGTTCAGTGTTCAGGTTTTAGAGAAGCACCTGGATTTGAATCTCATACAGTCTTTGTGAATTTGGGTAAGTTACTTAACCTCTCCGAGCCTCAATATTCTCACCTCAACAGTTTCAACTCCATGATTATTTTAAGATTTAGAACACAAAGAGCTCAGTATAGTGACTAACACATAATAAACATACATTAAATGGTACCTAGAATTATGGTAGAAGGACATTATCTGACTTTACCAGTGTCCTTAAAGTTCAAAAGAATACATTGTACATAGCTGGATGCTCAATACATTTCTGTTGAATATATTTCACTTCATATATTTGGGTAGATTCTCATCTTGGGGGCTCATTTGGTCTTTTTAAAGTTAAACTTCCTCCTTATTTACACAAATGATCAATTATTGTTATGAAAATGTGAAGAAGTACAGATAAGAATAAGGAAGTAACAAAAGTTCCTTTAAATCTTAACAACAATCAATTATGTGGAGAATAATTTTCCAGATTTTTATGCATATACACGTGTGAATAAAGTTTGCACACATACATACACACAAGTCTACATGTACAAAACTATATAGTACATACCATTTTTTAATTTTATTTTTTCCATTCAACAAAGTGTCATAGATATCTTTCCAAAGCAGAGACTATTAACTTTTCTAAGACCTAAATAGCTTTTCCTTGAAGGGATAACCTGAGGCCTGGTAATTCAGGGAACTGGACACTAGGTGGTGGTGTTGAAATGAAAATTTTGGAAAATAAATACTGGAGTTTTCACAGGAACAAGAGGCCCCTGGGACTTTGTTCGGCTGAATCCTGTTATTGACATTCTGATAATTAATAACTGGAGAAAGGACATTTATCTGATTGAGATTGCATTACTTTGGAGGCTCTGTATTCCCCCAGCTTGGGCTGCAAACATTAAGCTCCTAATTAGAACTCAGAGATTTGTAAGACTGCATTCAGATTTGTTTTATTATCCATCTGTGAAAGTGAAAATTTGCCCTCTATGAAAGGAATAAACTACTTGCCATCTCTTTCACACTCTCTCCCCAGCCCCCATAGCAGACACAGCAGATGGACTGACACTCTTGCTGCCTCTCCACCCCGAAAAGAAAACCTAATTCTTATACCATATCCACTGCAGCAAAAGAAGCCATGCTACATGGCAGTTAGGCAAGAACCAGCTCCCTGTCTGGCCCAAAGTCTCTGTGAGGTGCTTCACTTTGAGAATGAAGTCCCGGAGATTTGGGTCCATGCCTCCTGAGAATTTATACTCCCCATAGCAACTGCATCCACAGAGAGATAGCAGGTCAACTCAGACCTTCAGAAGCCCAGCCTTCCTTGGATCACCTTGTTTTCTGTAGATGTTTTCTATTTCTAATCCCAACGCATATCACACACACACACACACACACACACACACACACACCCTGATATCTGTGTGGTATGCTTATAGATACAAGTCTGGAGTTTCAGTTCAGCTACTAAATGACTTTGTGATCTTGGTCAGATCCCTTACTCTATTTCTCCATCCTGGTGTTGTTAATTATGAGTAAAAACAACAGCTGACCCCATACACGTGTTTAGGGACCTCCCAGCCACACCTATAAAAATGAGAAAAAAAATTCTGAATTTGTTAATTTCTATTTTTAAAAATAGCTATCATGAGAAAAATAAAAACTTTAGGAGTTTTTTGACATTTATATTATGATTTAGTTTGTTTTAATCTTGCACTATATTGACTTCTCATACCACTCTGTGCTAGAGGCGCCTACAGGCTTAGTCCCATCGAAATACTCTGTGATTCAGGACATGAAGGTATTTTCAGAGTCAGAGCTCAGCCATGTCACATTCACTCATAGTAACCCCATGGGTCATAGCACTGAGTCATGGACACAAATTTTATCTTACCAGAGGCTTTGTTCACACAGACTCTATGAAAAGCCAAAGAGACACTTGCTCTGGAAACTGACCCTTCTGGCTGGAAGGGTCAGTTTCCAGAGCAAATGTCTCTTTGGCTTAGCTGGAAAAAATATCTATCTTAATTTCAGAGCCTGAATAGGGAAAGCTTGAAGAGATGGGTTGAGAAAGGCCATTATTGAAGATTTAAAGGCAATTTAGCTCTCTTCCTGGTCATAAGCAACCAAAATGAGAGGTAACTAGTGACCCAAATGAGACTTTGTCAGTTTGATAACATTTGATTCAATTCAAATATATTTCAATTCAATTAACAGTTTTTGAATACCTCCTGTGGTTAGAGCATGTGAAAGATGAAGTGAATGTGACTTCATCCCTGCCTTCAGGAGGTATGATCTAGAAGAGACAAACATTGACACAAGTCCCTTCTCTCCTGTAGTTAGGGCAGCCCAGGGACTTTGTATATCTTATTCATTGCCTTCTATCCTGTGCCTGGAACCTAGTAGGAACTCATTATTATTTGTGGATGAATAAATATACTTATTATCCATGTAAGGCAGAATATGATAACTGTTATCAAAGAGATAAAGAGTGATATTGGAGTGCTCACTGAAAGGAAAAAGGGAGAGTGCAGAGGAAAGCAGGCATTTGAGCAGAGCCTCGTGGATGAGAAGAGAGAGGGTGATAGAGATTGATCTCTTGTTCCAGGAGGGAACATGATGAGCCCAGGCAAGGAGGTAGACACAAAGGGAAAGATAAACTTGAAAAGAAAGCAAAACAAAACACATATAGGCTTTCTGTAGCAGGCATTGCGTTAAGCTCTTTATAAGCATTAACTCATTTCATTTCACAACAACGCTATGAGATATGTGCTTTAATTACCTTCACCTAACAGATGAGGAAATTGAGGCACAGAAAAGTCGAGTATTGCCCAAGGTCATACAACCACTAAGCGAAAGAGCTGGCATTCAAACCCAGGCAATTAGTCTCCAGAGACTGTGTTCTTAGTTACCTGTAGTAGATTGCAAACATGGATGCGGATTGTTTTTCTCTCTGGATCCAAGGCCTTGGAGTGTGACTTTGTACTTCTCTCCATCAAGAAGTGGAGTCTTGATAAAGACACTTTAAAAAACGCCAAATAGGTAATTGCTTCCTTTCACAGTGAGCTCCCAGGAGACAAAGACTTTAAAGATGATTGACTGCCAATGATAGTTATATTCGTTCTTTGGGTTTTTGTATAAAGTCCAACTGTTTATGGTTATTGAAGATGTGTGTGATAACTGTTAATACTCTTTTTATGGCTTTTGTAAATGTTATACTAGATGCAAAATACAGAAAAATGAGACAGATGGCAAGACTCAGATCATTATAGTGCACAGCATAGAAAAGATCCAGAGTGTTTTTTGCAATGAAAGCCATGAAAACCTGACTGCCTTAAATTTACCTTTTTTTTCTTTCCCTTTTTTTGGCAAAATTTGACCTCAATTCACATCCTGTGGTTACGGTATTGCCCCATCCCCAGTGGTCTACTGTTTCAACAAGGCGATGTCAATACCGAGACTTCCCAGGAATGAGCCTTCCTACACTATCCAGCCAAAAGGTTGGTGGTCATCAATGCATCCCTTTGGATCGATTTATGACCAAAAGGAGAAATTGTGGATAATAAAGGGATTCTCAGACAGTAACCTCACAGGGTAATCATATAAATTCCTAACTGGGAAGGTCATGGTGAGTAATCTCATGCTAGGCATATAACTCCTTTAGTAAATAGTTTATCTTTTCCTCAAGCATGATCCATCCATTGTTCTTGTGCATCTAGGTTAACACACCTTTGAGATGCCAGAGTAATCCTCTTTTTCAGACCTCTCAGAAGAAGCACATAATCTTGTTAACCATCCTGCAATACAATCCCCGCCTTGCTTTCTCCCACCTTCATTTAAAATTCCTTAATTCCCTCTTTTCCAAATGCATAAAAGAAACTGCAAATTGTCATTCTGGAAGGCATTTTTCTCAGTCTGTTGCAATCTTGCTTCCAGGTGTATCCTCTGTTTGGCTCAATTAAACCTAAATAAACTCATAAAAATTCTCTACAGATTTGGAAATTCTTACATCAACATTTATTTTCCATTACAATATCACACCTCCACAAATCCAGGGTTGGACAATTATAATGCATAGAGAAAAAAGATTTTTCAGGGGAGGTGTTTGAAGGCTTTATGCAAATTCTCCAATAACTTGGAGATCAGGGCAGAGTCACCTGGGGAAGATGAAAAAACTAGAACAGTCACAACTCCCCAGGAATAATACAACCAGGAGTCTAGGCCTTAGCTCTTCACTCTGGGAATATCACCAGGGGAAAATGAACTCATAGGGAAAAATATTGAGATAATGGAAGAGTCCCATCTGTTTGAGAGAAAGAACACCATCCAAATGAACTAGAGGAAACAGAATTATTGTGTTAAAAAACAAAATTCAACTGAGTAAGTTTGAAGATCTAATTGGCTTTATTAAGAGATTCATGAATTGGGCAGCATCCCGTCTAGCAGCTGGCAGGGCACTCCTAGGGGCTGTATAGAATGGAAGGTTTTTTGTAGGAAGAAAGGTGGGGCAGGGGAGCTAGTAATAGAAGAAAAGAAAGTATTTTTAGACCAGGACATCTTTTTAAATGAGGAAGGGAATTGCAAGCATTTGTATCATGCAGATTGCCTCTCTTTTCTATGGGGGATGGAGAGGGCCCATGTGACAGATTGCCTCCTTGGTGTTGACCAGAAAATTTCAGATCAGTTGATTAAGATTACATTTCCGAGAGAGGTTGAAATGGCAACTAAAGAAGGTATTAAATGTAGGTTTTGGGCCTGTGGCTTTCTCCTTAACAAATGTTAAACATGGACTAAGACTTTAAATAAAATAAGACTTTAAAATAAGCTTAATAAATATACTCAAAGAGATAGGAGATGATATCAGTAACAGGAAGCTGGGACAAAAAGAACCAAGAAGAACCAAGTAGCTATCTTAAGTATAAAAATATAATAATTGAAAATGGGATTCAATAGATATGGCACTAAGCAAAATAAATACAAACAATAATTACTGAGCTAGAATGTCAGGTCAGGAGATCCTTCTACAGGTATAAAGAATTAAGGCCCTGGCTCTGCTCCAGTTCGCACTAAATCCTGGAGAGTTTTGTTGAAATAAATTTCCAGGCCTAAGATGGAGCTGCTCCTGCCCCAAGTGCCGCATCAGCAAGCTGAAACTTAGATAATTTTTGTGTCCCTGTAAATGTTCTGCTTGACTAGAAAATCAGTATATCTGGTCAGCCAAATACCAAATACGAAGTCAACTTTGGGCTCTATACTTGCTTCCTTGTTTCTTATTTTTTATCCTATAAAAGCTCCCTGTATTCTGCCCCATTTTACAGTTCTCTAGACCTTTGGGAACAGAGACTGCCTGCTTCATGAAGTGTGTGATAAAATTTGTTTTTATCACCTAAATTGTCTTCTTTAATGATTTTTAACAGTTTATAGAGGCAAATTCTCTTTCTCATACCTGTATCTCCTCTCTTTCTTAGATTAAAAGGAAGCACACTGTACACTCTGTTCTGAACCTTGCTTTTTCATTCAACAAGAAATCCCCAATATTATTCCATAGCGAAATAAGAGATCTTCCTCATTTCCTTTTATGGTTGTTTAATACTCTATAAAATCATGTGACTATACTATAGTTTATTCAAATAGTTCCCCATTGATGAATATTTGGATGCTTTCCAGTCTTTTACTGCAATAAATAGCTTCATTCACTACTACTTTTTAACATAGTAAAGGATGTCCTGGCCAGTGCTAAAACAAGAAAAAGGCATTAGAAGTACAAGAACTGAAAAGAAACAGATAAAACCTGATCTATTCAACATGAATATGAAAACTAATACAAATATTTGGCAAAATTGTTGGCTATAAGGTCAACTTATACAAAAAAATCAACATGGTTTCTCTTTGCCACTAACAACAAACTTGAAAACAATATAAAAAAAATAAGATTCTGTTGACAATAGCAATAACACTTGCACAAGAAGATGGATAATTAAAATATAGTGGATACAGACTGAGATAGAAGCTTTAACTAGATATTCACACAGGAATAAATATGTCTTAAAAATGGTGTCAAAGTAATAGAAGTAAGAAATGATTGAAATTATATTAAACATACATAAACACACAGAGCCACAAATTTCATGAGGATATATGCCTAGTTCAGAACATTAT
>NW_006436543.1:131637-142953 GCF_000325575.1 Pteropus alecto | reverse complement strand
GAGTAAAGAGATAAAGCAAGAGAGGTGTTTTACATAGATTGATGATGATAATGTGTTAAGAATTAGAGTTATGTTTAATTTAACTCTTCATCTAATCTAAAACAAAACAAAACAAAATAAAATCTCATAAACACATATTCCTGCAAATTCACAGGGATAAGGCTCACACTACACTGCACAAGCGAAGGTTACATAAATGGATCATTAGAAATCTCCTGGCATTCCGAGAAGCTGTAGGACAGATTTCCCAAGCATGTAAGGACTCTGTTGAAATAAATTCAACAATTCGTTTAATCAGGTCTCTGTGCCTTAACCAAAATGACAGGTGTGGTACCATGACATCTTGCTTCCTCCTGAGATCTGATCATAAGAAACTCATTGGATCTTCTCACTTGAGACCTGGTTAGCAAATTGTAGGTTTTTTCCCACTATCATGTGGTGACTTTCGCTCCACAGGATTTAAAATGGAAAGCAACTGCAAGTGACCTTGAGTCACAAAGATTAATGGTTAGAGTATTTCTGCCTGGTGGAATATTCCGCACCAACACCACCTCTTATTGATGGAATTAACATTGGGGCTCCTCTGGGTTGATAACATTTAGAATGTGCATAGTCCTATAGAGGGTTGAATTTCAACTGGCTTAATCCATTTGACTAAAATAATGAGCTGCAGGCACTGTGATCAAAACAAAGGTATCCAAGGGAACTGTATTCCTTTGACTCACAAATATTATTTTTAGAAGGAGCATATTAAATGGTCATCCTATCCAATTCTCCATTTGATGCTTGACATTGCTTAGCAAGATTCCATTAATTAGTCATTAGTTATGATCAAACATTCTTGTCTGGAAAGCTTATTAAGCCAGCAACAGGAATTGTACTACCTTTTTCATACATCAGTATATTCATTAGCTCAACAAATATTTCTTGAACACCAACTGTGTGCCAAGTACTGGGAATACCGGTTGAACAAGACAGACAAATTTCCTATTCCATGGGCCTTACTATCTGATTAGAGAGAGGAGTTAACATACAGATAAAGAAGAATATGCCACTGAATAATAAGTATGTGATGAAAATAAAACGGGGTGATGTAATAAGGAATGATGGGGCAGGTAAGGGATGACTGTGTTAGGTGAAGTGGGATAGAAAAACCTCTCTGAAAAAAAACATTTAAACTGAGATCTGAATAGTAAGAAGGAGTCGGTCATAGGAAGTTTTAAGGGAAAAGCATTCAAAACTGAGGCAATGACTGTTGCAGAGACTGAATGGCCAGAATAAGAAAATCTGTTGTATGGGAGGAAGAGAAAGATCTTGACTTGAGGGGCACATATTTTCCAGTCACTTTTTAAAAATTTTGTGAATTATATTATTTACTCATATTATTTATTCATATTATTTATCTTAAAAATTGGATGTCTTTTGTTTTGTTTTCAGGTTTTCCTGGTACAACTTTTAAATTAAGTCCTTGTTGATTTTATGATAGTCCCTCCTTATCTGAAGAGTATTTTCCAAGACCCCAAGTGGACCCCTGAAACAACAGATAGTACTGAGCCCCATATATAATATGTTTTTTCCTATACATACATACCTATGATAAAGTTTGATTTATAAGTTAGTTCCACTAGGAGATTATTGGCCTACCTCATTTTATTGCATTTTACTTAATTGTGCTTCACAATTCAAGGTGTTGCAGTTTTCACAAATTCAAGGCACTCTCCACCAGCAAAAAGATTACGACTCACTTTATTGTGTATTCCCTTTATTATGGTGGTCTGGAACCAGAACTGCAATATCTCTGAGGTATGCCTGTAATAGCAATAATTAATAATAAAAATAGAACAGTTATAACAATATACAGTGATAAAAGTTATGTAAATGTGGTCTTTCTCCCTCTCAAAATATCTCATTGTATTGTACTCACCCTTCTTCTTGTGATGATGTGAGATGATAAAAAGCCTACGTGAAGAGATGAAGTGAGGTGAATGACAGAGGCATTTTGACATATGTTAGGCTCCTATCGACCTTCTGACAATAGGTAACCAGCACTTTATGGCTTCTCTTTGGCATATCTGAATTGCCAGCATCACCACTCTTGAGCTTTGAGGCCATATTAAGTAAAGTAAGCGTTACTTGAACACAAGCACTGTGATACCAACAGTCGCTCAGATAACCAAGATGGCCGTGGGCCAGGAGCATATACAGTGTGGAGACCCTGGACAAAGGGATGAGTCATGTTCAAGCAGGACAGAGTGAAACGTGCAAGATGTCACCACACTCCTTAGAATGGTGTGCCATTTAAAATTTATAAATTGTTTATTTCTGGAATCTTCCACCTTATATTTTCTAACCTTGTACATGGTAGGTAACTGAAACCTCAGAAAGTGAAATTGCCCATGAGGGGGGACTACTGTATATATTGCAAACATTTTCTAAACTGTCACAAACATTTTCTAATCTGTCACCATACCACTTACTATCTGGTTGAACAAAAATCTTTAATTATGATGTAGTCAAATCTTATCAACTTTTCTCTTTGTTGTTTTTGCTCTCTGGGTCTTGTTTCAGAAATCCTTTACTAAATTTATAAGAATTTATTTTACATTTTTCTTATTTGCTTTTCGGATTTACCTTTAACATATAATCATTTATACATCTGGAATTCATCTTGATTAATGGTGTGAAGTGTGGATCCACATTAATTTTTTTCCATGAAAAAGTTGAAAATGATGTTGGAAAAAGTTGAAAATGATGTTCTTTTTTTCCAACACCATTTCTCCTTCTCATGTGGTGATGCCATTTGTACTCTAAACTGAGATCTGGGCACTAGGAATGCTCACTGCTGCTGGTATGTTTTAGAAATCATGAGTTCCTGCTTATACTTCCAATACCAATTGAACATTGCACAGGGATCTTCCTTTCTTTTGCCCATTCCGTAGTTGTACCTTTTTTCTTCCACAGTGAGAATTTAGCTTCCTCAAACATAATCATATTTACTCAATCCTACAGTAAATATAAGATATAAGATAGATTCAGAATTGTTGCATCCATGCTGCCAGGAAAAACAAACCTACTAGACATGAGGTCAGTAGGTAGATTTGTTTGTACCCTGCCCCATTTTAAATACAATTAGGTTCATTTGTTTCTGTTTATACTCAGTTTTAAGTCTCCCCCATTCTTGTTGATTTAATTTCCTCATTTGAATATGTAGAATTTTAACACTCTTCCAAAAGCCAAAACAATACTTCAGAGAAGCATTGCTCCCCTTCCTATTCATTTCTCCTCATTTCTCCCCATTCTTTGTATGTAATCAATATCATTTTTTGGGTTATATTCCCCGTGTTTCTTTTTAAAATAAATAAAAACATGTCCATTTCTTTTCTCCCTCTTTAAACACAAAAGGTAGCACATTACGTATACTCCTTAGTATTTTGCTTTTTCCACTTACCAATATATCCTAGAAATTACTCCTTTCCAACTCTGCCATTAATGTAATGCTAGAATTATTGTATGTATTATATTTATTATGTTTCCTTACTACTTAAAAACATTTCATTTGGTATTTAGGAAAATTTATGAGTTGTAATAGGTTTTTTTTTATTTAAATTGAGATATAACTGACATATGGCATTGTATTAGTTTCAGGTATACAAGATAATAATTCGATGTTTGTATATATTATAAAATGATCACCACAGTAAGTCTAGTTACTATTCCTCACCATTCATTAGTTACGAGTTTTGTTCTTATGATGAGAACTTTTATGATCTACTCTTTTGGCAACTTTCAAATATACACACAGTATTATTAACTACAGTCACTATGCTGCACATTATGTCCCCAGGACTTACTTATTTGATAACTGGAAGTTTATACCTTTTGACCCTCTTCACCCATTTCTTTAACTCCCCATCCCCCAGCTCTGGCAACCCCCAGTCTCTTCTCTGTATCTATGAGTTTGGTTTTTTGTTTGTTTTAGGTTCCACCTGTAAGTGAGATCATATAGTATTTGTCTGTCTCTGTATGATTTATTTCCCTTAACATAATGCCCTCACAGTTCATCCACGTTGTCGCAAATAGATTTTCTTCTTTTTTATGGCCAAATAGTATTCCAGTGTGTGTGTGTGTGTGTGTGTGTGTGTGTGTGTGTGTATCTCACATTTTCTTTATCCACTTATCCAGTGATGGATACAGGTTTCTTTCATGTTTTGGTTATTATGAATATGCTGCAACAAATATGGGGGTACATATAATAGTTTTCTTTGTCTTAAAATCTTTTCCGGTACTCCTAGTTCCTCGTTTTAAAACTAATAATATACTATAAATTTAGAATGACATCTTTTTTCCTCATAATCAATTATCTTTTTTATGTTTTCCCCTTTATCTCTTCTCCCCCATGATTTTAGTTACATTGTTTCTATTTTGTTTGCATACAATTCTACCTATTTTTCAACCCGCGTATTTTTAGTTATATAATGAAATATATTAAATGCTCACCGTCAGTCCTTTTGCTGGTTTTCTTAGTCCTCTCTTGGTTAAATGAAACTTATCCCTAGTATATTTCTCTTGAAGTGTTTGTGTGCACCTAAAGGACAGCTCGAATATATATTTTTAAATTTTAGTTAATTAATTTATTTCTTTATGGTGACACTGGTTAATGAAATTCGGTAAGTTTTAGTTATACATTTTAACATAAGGCAGGGATTCTGGGAAACATGGCAGAGTGAGAGACGTCCTCAGATTTCTCTCCTTGAAACAATAAGTTCAACATCTAAAACTGAACAAAAACACCCATACTGCACACCAACACATCTGAGCGTGGGATCTGCGCATAAGAGCTACCACAGCAGAAAACACTTCTATTAATGCCCAGGCGGAGAAATAGTCCATTAAACACCATGAACAACCAAGGTGACAAGGCATCGCAGAAAGGAGAAAATTCTCCGGAAAATAAGCTTACAGACATAGAAACATGCTATGTAAATGATAGAAAATTCAAGATGGTACTTCTGAAAAAACTCAGTAAGTTCCGAAACAAGTCATATCAACAATTTCAGGAATTGAAAAACACCTAGATGAGCAAGGAGATTGAAACCCTCAAAAGAACAGAATAGATCTTCTGGAGATGAAAAAGCACACTGCAAGAGTTGAAAAATGAAATAGCAAGCTTGGGAAATGGAGTTGGCCATATGGAGGAAAGGATCAGTGATATTAGTGATATCGAAGACAGAAATCTAGAAATAAATCAGAAAGAAGAAGAGAGAAACTGAAGAATGAAAAATAATGAAAGAGAAATACAAGAACTAGCTGATATCATCAGGAGAGGAAACATAAGAATAATGGGCATTTTAACATAAGGCATATATGTATTTACATCGTGTATTCACCTCCCAGTTAGATTTCTTTCTGTCACACATATTTGACCGTTTTTGCTCCATTTACCTCCCCACTTTCGCCTCCCCACCCTTCCCTCTGGTAACCACAAGTCTATTGTCCATGTCCATGAGTTTTTGTTTGTTTGTCCTGTTCATTTGTTGCTTTTAGGTTTATATCCCACATATAAGTGATATCATGTGATTTTCAACTTTTTCTATCTGGCTTATTTCACTTAGCATGATTATCTCGAGGTTGTTGCAAATGGCAGTATTTCATCTCTTCTTATGGCTGAGTAATATTCCATTGTATATATGTACCACAGCTTCTTTAGCCAGTCATCTATCGTAGGACACTTGGGTTTCTTCCATGTCCTGGCTACTGTGAATAATGCTGCAATCAATTCTTTGTTTTTTGAGGAACCTCCATGTTGTTTTCCATAGTGGCTGTACCAATTTGCAGTCCCACCAGCAGTGTATAAGGGTTTTCCTCCACATCCTTTCCAACACTTGTTATTACTTGTCCTGTTGATAATAGCTATTCTAACAGTTATGAGATGGTATCTCATTGTGGTTTTGATTTGCATTTCCCTGCTCAGATATTTATAAAATCCTTGATTATGCCAGTCTTTCCATCTCGCCTGTTAACTGGCTCCTTCAGTTTCCTACAAGACTGAGGATTTGCTGGGGCCATCATGATTGCAAATATTCTGTCCCTTTGTCAGACCTGTGTCAGATCACAAATCCTACTTCTGAGTTCAATGGGATATATGGTCATCAAATCTTTAAGCCTAACATTTTATACAAGAATTAGTGATAACAAAGTTTCATATCAAGGCTTATGGCTTAGGGTCAGGGGAGAGAAATGATATCAGAATGTCCAGACCTCATCACTATATAAACCTTGTGTGAAAGCTTAATTTAGATAGGGTTCTCAGAATATAAATAGATAAGACACTAACTGGGGAATGCCTCTGGGGTGAGGCTACTGTGAAAAGAAGAAGCTTTCATAGTTTAAAATGTTCCAGGGCTTCCTTCTCTTGTAACAGCTGACAGTATATTCCTAGCCCCTTTCCAGACCTTACTCAAACACAAGGTCACTCATCTACAATCTCTTCAAAGTCTTTAAGATTGCATAGGAGGCTAGGATGTCAGGGCTGAAAGGAATCTTACAACTATCTACTTTTTCTTCCTTTAACAGATCAGGAAATTGAGAGTGTTAAGTCTAGGGTGGAAGAGGAAATATTTTAAACCTATATGTGAAATGTTAGGCTTATTAAAATGTTTTCAAAAATAATTTTGGTGCAGAAATGAACAAAGAATTATATAGATTTTAATTTTAAGGTTCAGATTAAAAAAAACTTTTAAGGAAAATAAAAAGCCCAACAAAGTTACAATTCTTATGCTCCCTTCTCTTAATCTTACTCCTCTTCTTTCTTGGAGGAAACTATTATCATGAATTTGGTATATATTCAATCCATGCTTTAACATTTTCATTTATACATATGTATTAAGTATGCAATTATTTTAATTTATAGAGATGATAACATAATATATAACATTCTGAAATTTGTTCTTTAAAAACTTTAGTGGCAAACAATGCTTCCGTGACCCTCCTACATACCTCTGTGCATGTGTGTTTCTTTAAAATCTCTCTCTTTCTCTCATCTATCTATCATCTATCCGTCTAGAAATGGAACTAATTGCTGTGCCATAAAGTATTTTCAGCTTGGCTATATACTGTCTGATTCCTTCTCAAAGTGGAGTTCTTTGTTGTCTCATCTTTACCAATACTTCCTGTTGTTAGACTATACAATTCTTATGAATCTGATTGGGGTGAAAGATTATCTTATTGTTTTACTATGCATCTTGATTTATAGTGAGCATTTTTCATGTGTTTGTTGGCTATTAAGTTTTCCTATTTGAAAATTGCTTATTCATATCCTTGGCCCAGTTTTCTATTGAGTTATGTCTTTTTCTTACTGACTTTCACCAATTCCTTAAACTCTGGATATTATTTCTTTGCTTTTAAATATGCAGTTAATATTTCTCCCCAGCCTATGGCTTATTTTTAAATTTTGTTTATGGAGTCTTGCTTTTACAGACATTTTATATTTTTATATAGTCAAATTAACAATCTTTTAATTTGTAAGAAGGCTGACCTATATAACCTGACACCAAATGAAGGCAAGACCAAGTAAACCCCAATTATTCCAGTGTCCCCCAGGCTATTGGCAAATGAGTCATTCAGCACAAGTGTTTTTGTAATTGGGACACACTGTGATAATTAGTCGTGTTAGTCAGTATCAGGTGTCAGGATGCTCTTGCCTTCTGGAAGGAATTTTGGATGAGGATATTCCTACTTGTGTGACTTTGGTAGAGGAGCTAAGGTGTGTCAGAACGAGCACTGAATATAATGTCAGAGGGTCTGGCTTCCAGCTCTACCACTAGTACCATTTGAGCCTCAGTTTCTCGATATGTAAAAAACAAAAACAAAAACAAAAACAAAACTGATGCTTCTTCATGGGGCTAATTGGGTTAAGATTAGATAGGGGTGAAAATGCTTTGTAAGGAGAGATAAAAGCAAAACATAGTTATTACTAACTTCTGTTGGACTCAATTTTTATATTTGTAGAATAAGAGATAGAATTAGATACTGAAGGCCCTTTTCAGCTTTACAATAACCAATGATTCTGCAACTAGAGTGAAAAGAGATTCTCTAAGTCAGATGGGGTACCTGGCAATTTCAGGACTCTTGGTAAAGTTATATTTGAAATAAGAAGTATTACAAGGCAAATAAGATAATACAGTATCCCTTATTTCCTTCTTTCAATGTTTTTTCTGTCCCTCCCTTCTTTCCTCTCTTTTTTCCTTTCTTCTTTTTCTCTGTTCCTTTTTCTTTTCTTCCATTCCCCAAATTTGTTATACTTCCTGGGGCACTCATTCTCACCCTCCCTGGTTAACTTCTCTTTGTTTTTGTGGGAAGATATTCGCCATTTTTCTGGGAATCCTCCTCTTGGAGACTTTTTCTGATTCCTCATATTTTAAGTGTGACACTCTTCCCATGTATTCTCTTAACGAATGCACAGCCTTCATCATTGCACTTATCACACTTATTCTAGTTTTCTATAACCCTTAATAGAAAGTAAAGTTGGGGGCATGAAAGGCTCATCTCTTGTTCCCTGTATCCCCAGAGCCCATTCTAGTGCTTGGAACATAGCAGGTACTCAAATCTGAATGAATGAAGAAATAAATAGGCACTATGCTAGATAGGTAGCATGGATACAGAGGTAAATAAGGTAAAGCCTTAACTCTCAAGAAATTAAAAGTCTTGTAAGGAGGACAGATAACTGTAAAGCTGTGTTATAACAGCAAACAATAGAAATCTGTTCAAAATGCAGATATATAGAGAGGAAAGAGTTTGAGTGGGTCAAAGAGAGCTGTACAAGAGATAGATGAACTGGATCTTGCAGAATGAACAGAAATGTTAATCTGAGAAAAGTAAAGGGCATGTCAGATAGAGTGGCCGCATATTGATTCAATAATTTACTCAACAAATATTTATTGAACTGCTACTATGTGCCAAGCACAGTTCCAGGTGCTGAGGGTATAGCAGCCACAAAGGGAAACAGTACCCTTGGAATCCCCTCAACTCCTGCAGAGGTCCTCCTTCTGTCTGACCCATATTATCTGATGTCTCTGCAAATCTCCTAGGAATGTGGGTATTTACTGCATATGAAGTCCTATAAAGCAGTTGGCATGCTTCTCCTTGATCCAAGAGAACAGGGTGCTGGCTGTTTTTGTGCTGAGGAGGACGTGAGGGTTTGTATTTCTCAGTGTGTTGATCAAAGGCACACAGCTGTTACATGAGAATGCCTTGGAAATGTAATCTGAGTTCCCTACGGCACCAACTGAGCCTCACCATCTGTCTCAGGCCACTGATTAAAGACTGAGGACTTTCTTTGGCTGAACACTCCTTGCATGGGTCAAATATTAACGCAGGCATCTGCCAAGGGAAATAATAAGGTAAGAAAAAATATAAATGGAATAAAGTCTGGAAGAAGTCTCATAAATCGATATACACCATCATGTAGAGCTTTTATGGAGATAACTAGAAAGAAATACAGGGTTACACAGAGGTGAAAGTTGAGTTATTAAAGAGGTTGTTTCACGATAAAACTGGAATTTCCATTTCCAGCAAGCTTTGGACCCATTTATAGAGTGCTGGAAAGGAAATGATCTTCTTGATTTCTAATTGAGTTCTACAGATTTACTAGAGTGAGTCACTTTGGTATTTAATACAAATCCCCTTCTCCAGCTAATTGCCTGGAGGGACTGGCATAAGGTTTCTAATGAGAGAAAGAGAAAGAAGGAGAGAGAGATTGAGAGAGAGGATGCATTTTACCATTCAAAAATATTTATCTACATTAAAAAAATTTTTTGTTGGTTTTAATTTTCAATTTAATTTTAAAGACTAGCTTTACAACACACCACAGCAGTCCTGCACTTACTCCAATTCTTCTCCCCATGGAGGCTAACATCTTCACCATTTGCTGAATCATTTCATGTTTACTTACATATTTTCAAATAAGGTGTTTATATACTCCTTGAATTTTCAGTTTTCAGCATTATATTGATTTCTCGCTATAGTAGAAAAACTTATTTCTCTTTACTATGCCTCCCCGCATGTCCCAATAGAGTTATATTTTAATTTTATTTAGCCCAATATTTATCGTCTACATTTGGGTTATGGAAATGCTATTTTTAATGAGAGCCATGTAATAAACTTTGACTACTTTTCATTTTCTGCAGAAAATTTAATTTTTCCTGAGAGTAGATTTGCCATCTTTTTGTTTGTTTCCTTGCTTTTCTAATACTTATCACTTATTCAACCCCAAACTTTGCTGATTCTCTAAAACTCCCTTCAAGATGTTCAGATGCATCAGGTTTCCTAGCGGGTTGCATCTTCCTGAAGGCATCTTTAATGGCAGTCTGACCTACTCCATTGTGGGCTGATTGCCCTTTATTTCAGGCATACAGATGTGACTTTGAGATGATAATCCATTCATAACTATCTTGATATTCCCTTGGACTGTCCTGTTTTTTAGATCCTATGTCTTCTTTTATGGGTGAACACCTCTTTTTAGTGGATCATATAAGTCGGGGCTGAATTTATGGGACATGAATTGTTTGAAACTGAGCATGTCTTAAAACATCTTTGTTTTACCTTTTATTTTATTGCTTGTTAACTGGAGATGGAATTCTCAGATGGATACAGTTTTTCTTCAGAATGTTAGAGTAATTTATCTATTGCCTTCTAGCTTCCAGTGTTGCTGATAAATTGGAAACCAAACTAATTTCTTCCTCTTTGCATGTTTTCTTCTTCTTATATAATCTGTTTCCTTCAAGTTGCTTTTCTTCTGTTTATTTTAGACTTGAACTTACACATTTTCTGCTAATATTTAAGTATGTAAGACTAAAAACTGCTAAAAGTCTCTGAGTATGAGTGAGGATTGCTGAGTGTGCATTTCTTTGTAAGATGAGCTACTAGAGACTTCGTTGGGGGAATTCCAATGTCAGTATCCTTTCCCCTTGGGCTGCTCAGTTTCCTTGAGAAAGCTCTTCCAAAATTCTGCCTGGAGCTTCAGTAAAGGCTTAGTTTACACTCTTCTGGAATATGAGTAGAAGAGGGCTCAGGTGGGAGGTGGGTTCACCATCCAGATGTACATTCATTTAAATTCCCCTTTTGGTAGACTACTTCTGCCTTTAACTCTGCCTGTGGTTTCCTAATCCAGAGACTCTCTCCAGAGAAAAAAACCCCAGGCTTCTCCTTGGGGGAGGGCAGTTGTTGGCTGTGCCAAGGTTGGGAGCATAAAGGGATTGTGGAATCTAACAATTTCTTAGAAAGCTCTTAACTGACTCTCCTTATTTTAGCGACTCTACT